>NC_044909.1:48788974-49088974 GCF_001633185.2 Quercus lobata
TTGGTTCTGTCCAAAGTTTATGAGATTTGTTTTTCGTGTTTGGTTTCCCCACAGGCTTGAGTCCGTGGACCATGCAAGGCCTTGGTTCTGTCCAAAACTTTTGATATTGATCTCTTGTACCTGGTTTCCCCATAGGTTTGAGTCCGAGGACCATGCAAGACCTTGGTTCTGTCCAAAGTTTATGAGATTTGTTTTTTGTATTTGTTTGTTTTTCGGATGTAAGCCCCTAGATCAGGGCGGGGAGAGCCGGCTTGAGGCCAAGAGCCCCTAGGGCGGCCTACGCCATGGGCGCTGCAAGGAGTAGCCCCTAGCAGAAGTTTATGTCGGAACAACAGCTGCACGTCAAAAGAGACGGCGGAAGCTCCGTGAATTTTTGCTTAGTAGAGAGTTGACTCCACCGCCACCTGCGCCAAGCGCGCATGCTTTTCCCACAGACGGCGCCAATTGTAAGGACACGATTCCTGCGCGGCCCAGTGACAAATTTTTGGGTTCACGCGGGAGAGATCTCACAATTACCAATTTGTAGAGAGTGGGCTTGAAAGCTTGGCTGGTTCACGGGACGTATGTCGGTCTGGGATTTCAGAGAGGTCCCTTGGAAAGTGGACTGGGCCTAAACGTTTAAAAGCCCCGCCCGTGCTGCCCACTTCTGAGAATGGCTCCTGGATTGATCCGGACCCTGGTGTGGTCTTTCCGCTGGTCCAACGGAGGGCCTTCTCTATTCCTGCATGGATCGTTCCGGCGATCTTTATTCATGAAGTCTTTCTCTTTTCCTCCTCCCCCATAGATTCACTACTTCTCTTTTAACTAGCGGCGTCGATGTCCTTCGTCCACGTAGGTCAGTCTTTACAAATACTGACATTGTCCATCAGTCTATCCCGGAATTGTTGGGATGACTTGATAAAGCTGCAAGTACGGTTTCTGTCAGGCATTTGGGCCTATCCAGAAGGTATTTTTTAGGGTAATCGCCCCCAAGGTATTTTTGGATTTCCTCCCGATTTGTCCCTTTATTCTGGGGGGATTATGGGCCTGCCGAGGACTAGACTGTCCTCGGCTGCCTCCCAAAATTGGTCTGTGCTCTGCGTCATGGAGCTTGGGCTACAATTCTCCTCGGATTGGGCCCTCAGACTCTCTAAGGGTGAATGGGCCTGGTCCACGAATTGTTGGGCCCCACATGATGTTTCTTCAAAAAAAAAAATCTATGCTTTCAAAAAATGTGTTTTACCTCGTTAAATTTCCCTTCAAGGAAATGTTTTCTCCCTTCTTTTTAAAATCCAAAAAAAAAAAAAAAAATTCTTTCAAAGAAAAAGTGTTTTTATCACGTTAAAAAATGTTTTTTTTAAAAGAAAATGTTTCAAAATTCTTCTTCTTCTTTTTTTAAATCCGAAAATTGTGTGTGTGTGTGTTTTTTTTTAAATAATTCTTCTACCACGTTAAATAAAAAAGGATCTTTTAAAAAAAAATGTTTTTCTCAAAAACCTCTCAATAAAACTTTTTCTAAAAAAAATAAAAAATTGTGCTTTTCTAAACTAATAAAAGTTGACATTTAATTTTCTTCATACATTTTAATTTTGAGCCTTTTCTTAGAATAACTGTAGTTAAAGAATCGTGTTCATGGCTCATTTCTCTTGAGTCTTTGAACACCCTATAAACTTACATTGTTCCTATCATTTTCTTTGGCACTGAATGTTCAAATAGTGTATAAAACACCTTGAATGTTTAGACCCCCAATTTACAAATTACCAATTCAAGCTTAATATCAAACAATATATGTGTGGAAAATAAACATAAGCTTATAATAGAATTGATAAACAATCTAAACCAAATAAAATCACATCCACAGCAGAAATTAAATGGCAAAGATTAAGGAATGAGAGATGCAAATATAAAGACAACACAACAATGTGTTATCAAAAAGGAAACCGAAACCCTCGGTGTAAAACCTCTATGCCGCCCTCCAAGCAGTAAATAATCCACTAAAGAATGAAGTTAGGATACATGAATAGCAGAAGACCCTCCAAGCCTAATCTACTCAGTGTACCTAAGCCCTCCAAGCTTCTTGCTCCAACGAGGTTACACTGAACCTTTGTCTTCTTTAGCTTACCGAATTCCCCTATAACCCATAGCATCAACCATTTTGAATTGGTCCCTTCCTAACCGCTTCCCAAGCACCAAATAGCCTTCTCACAGATATAAGTATGATGAGAAAAGGTTTTGGCTAATATACCTTTCAAGGATGTAACAATGGAGAGGGTGAGAGTTGAGGAATTTGAAGAGTCACTATGTAAAGATTGTGGATGAGTCAATCTAGTTTTTCTCTAGGGTTTCTCTCTCAAAATTCTCTCTGGAAGCTCTCAATATTTCGTGGGTGTAAGGGGTATTTATACTGGAGTGAGAAAAGAATGCGAAGGGTCATTTTTTATTAACAGAGTGGACTGGCGACTTGGCCTTGCTACATAACCAAGTCGCCAGTCTGAACCACGAGCTAACTGAATGGCCAGTCTGGACTTTTTGTCCTATAGTGCTATAGCTGACATGATGGTTTAGCTTCTCTGCATGGTTCACTTGTGTGCATCATCTGGCAGCTTGTAAACCGCGAGCTATCTGCGAGATCCAGCTGCGAGTCCCTACTTCACTGCACAGTCTTGAGCATTTCTTCACACTCTTTCACACACTACCCTTACATGAATCCCACCTAAACACAATGTTACTAATTGTTAAATTACAAGCAAATTTGGCACGGAATAAAGCCAATAAAATAGTTGATTAAATTCAACCTTACAGGCACTAATGAGCTTTATTTGTCATCTTTTTTGCATGATGAAAATGAGAAAAATGTGGATGATAACAAAGTCCTATTCTTCCAAATCCATCTCTCTTTGTTGAGTTATTAGCTTGCCTACTTATGATAGCTAGTACTTGCATGCTATATATATATATATATATATATATATATATATTAAATATTCTATTCACATGTTTTGAATGTTCTCTCTCATGCTACTTATGTGTATACCTCACATGTCTTGATTGTAAATATTCTTTAGAGTTAATATTCACATGTTAGCTATATGTAAATATTTACTCACATGTATATATGTATATTATTTGCAAAAAGAAAAAAGAAAAACCTTTTCAAAGATTTCAAAATGCCAGGTATTCTATTTCTTCACAAAAATATAATGTTTGAAATGAATTAAAATTAGGTATTATCTTCGGATAGGCGTTGTGGGGTGTCTAACGCCTTCCCCACACGTAACCAAACTTCCGAGTTCAAGATCTTTGGTTCAAGACTTTTTTGGTTTGCTTTAGTTAATGAACCCTTGAAACTTGGTTTATTTAATTAGGTAACCTAAAATGAATTATACCTTTAGGTGACCAGTCACATTTAATACAAAACCAATGGTTGGTGACGATTCTTAAAATAAAAATAAGAAAAAGGGACTCACATAACCACACTCCACTTTAGAGACACAAGCACGCAAGAGTCACGTTACCAAAGATTCAATGTGAGACTAAACCTTATGAGGAGAAAAAAAATTAGGCCATACACAGGTCGCACCGCACCATGTATAGGCCTAAGTATACCTCCAAAGCTTTTGTATCTTTTCCAATGGCATTAATCACCAACAATCATGCTAGGGGCGGCTACACATTGAGTTCAAGGTGTTCAAATGAACACATTAGTTTTCAAAAGAAATATATATATATATATATATATTTGCAGAAAAATAATAATTATATACATAATTATTTTTAAACTAATCTATCTTAACCACCCTAATAGAAAATATTGAACACCTTAATTTGAGAATCCTAAAGATTTGGGTTCAAAAAATATAATCTTGGCCCCACAAATATTCTTAACCCATTAAACAAAAAATTATAAGTCCAAATAACAATAATAGCAGCCAAAATAGCCATAATAACAAGAAGAAAAGAATACCAACAAATGAACAAAAATGTACCATGACTTTTGAGTGGAATTTGTATTTTACTTTTGTATTAGAACCTCATTTTCTCTCTCTCTTGTGTGTGTGTTTTTTTTTCTTCAAAAAAAAAAATTAATTGTCCCACATTACTTAAGAGGGTGTGTTGAGTATAGTATAGTGTCACCATAGCTTTTAAGTAGAGTTTGTGGTGTACATTTGTATTAGAATCTCATTCCCACTCGATTGTGTGTGTTTTTTTGTCTCTAAAAAAGGGGTTAAAAAGGAAGGTAAATGTCTTACATTGCTTAAGAGAGTATGTTGTGTTTAATATAACTTGTCCCTTTCTCCCTTAAAAGTTGTCATGACTTTTGAGTGGAATTCATGGTGTATCTTTGTATTAAAACATTATTCCCTCTACCTTGTGTATGTGTGTTTGTTTCTAAATTAAAAATTAATTTTTTTTGAATTTACTAAATTAATCTTAATCATTTACATTTTGTAACTTTTACACAAATATATATATATATATATATAACTTATCTATGATTCTATGTAACCTAAAAGATTACTAATAGGATGGATAAATACATTTATTTTCTTTAATATTAATTAGTTTAAGTGGTGCATTAATTTTTTAAGTATAATGAAATTTCATTGATGTAATTTTTCTAAGATTTATATGAGAAATAATTTATTTGAAATCTGTTATTCTTCCTCAAATTTAGTAGTTTTTGCAGAAGTTGAAACAAAGTCTAATAAAATATAAATTTAATGATACACAATAAATAATATAAAAAATAAATAAAATTTGAAAAATATTTTCATTTTTAATGTATCAAAATGATATTTGCATGCTTTAGTGGGTATGAGACATTTATCTAAATATCAATCACTCTATTATGCAGTTTTTAAATTTGTAAACACATACAGTATGATCAAATCATTGCAACACTCTTATAATCTTTTTATTTTGTCTATAATGTAGAACACCCATTTGATTTGTTGTAAAATATTTTATGAAAAATATTTTCAGCATTTCACTATATTTATTCTTTGTAAAATTTTGTCAAACTTGAAACTATTTTCCATTGACTATAAATTTCATTGTAAAATGTTTTACCTTTAAAAACTTAGCAAAACATTTTACAAAAACATAGTGGCTCTCCATCCTTTTGGTGGGGTCATCAATTCAATGGCCAGTGTTGGCAGTCTAGTTGCCGAAGCCTCCAATCTGGTAATCAGAGCCACTCATCCGGCATTGATTTTGGTGGTTTGTGATTAAAAATTTTTACATATTTGCCAAACACCTGAAATTTGTGAAACAAATAGAACATAAAGATTTCAAATTTTCACCATAAAAATTATTAAAATATTGGAGGAAACTAAGTATAAATCTATTAGCCTTAGATTAGTCACCCTACCATACACTCTTACAGCCCATTTAATCTTATGAGAGAGATCAAAAACCCAAGAAAAAAAGAAAAGAAACCACAATCTTTCCTCTTTCCTTCAACTCTACCCCAACCCATGGTTTTTAGACCCGAACTGGACCGCCCTGTCACCCTACTTTGCACTCCTAAAACCCATTTAATCTTATGAGAGAGAGCAAAAACCCAATAAAAGGAAAAAAGAAACCACATTCTTTTCTCTTTCCTTCACCCTACCCCCTACCCATGGTTTTTAGACCCAAACTGGACTGCCTAGTCTAACTGGGTTAACCAAGAACCAGCTTAAACACAGATTTTTTAGCACCAAAAACTGAACATTACACTAAAGTTCGTGAACCACCCGAATCATGGGTGAACCATCTGGTTTCTAGAACTGGACATAGTTCAAAACAAGCTCAATATTTGAAAAAATAAGTTAAAGTTTCAAATGGTAGGAATAGAACCTGGGAACTAAGCTTCTTATGCAATAAAACGCAGGCATATTACTTTTAACTTAAAGTTTCGAAAATTTAGATATATTAAAAAAAAAAAATCTAATAGTCTGACTATAAAATATATATTTTGATATATAATTAAAATTATAAATATTTTATTGTGATTAATATACTTAACATTATTATATGTAAAAAATCAAAATTATTTTATTGTTTAAGTATTATTTTATGAATCTAAAAAAATAATATTTTTATATTTGAAGGATTAAGTGTAATTATACTTTTATTTTTTTGTGTTGTATTTTTTTTTTTAATATAAGTTATGAAAATGTACTTGGAAATTATTTAATTTCTCTATAATCTTGTTCTTTTTAATCAAAATTACTCATTTTTACAAATTTGTTATATTATTTTGTATTTTTTAAATTAATTATGACATCATCATGGTCCAATCTCGATTAGACACCAGTCTAACCATAAAAACCTTAAACTTCTTTATTTTATAGTTCTATGAACAGTTCGAGTCTAAAAACCATACCCCTACCCCTACTACCCCTACCCAAACTTATACAATGCCTCCAAGGTGGAGACCCCGCCCCAAAGGCATTCAAGATATGACAAACTTTGGATGATCTAAGAAAATTCATGGTAGTTGACAAGGCCATCGTTAAGACAAGGGCATACCTAGACCAAGCTCACTTGAATGCTACCAACTTGGTAGTGAGGAATGTAGTGATCTTTTCGAACGCTGTCGAAACGAGCACTTGGGAAATTTTGCAATGACTACAACTTCACCGAGAACGGGATAGTTTGGAAGGGTCTATCAAGGAAAAAAAAAAAAAAAACACGCAATATCAGAGACGCTGCTGGCGATCAAGGCCTCACAATTCTTAAAGCAAAAGGCGTTTCAAGATTGTAGTTGGCCATTTTATTTGACTATTTTAGTGGTTTTTTTTTTTTTTTTTTTTTTTTTTTTTTTAATTTGACATTGAAACAACTATGGAACAAAGAATAGAAATATATTCAATTACAATAATTTAGTGTCAATATGCATTGTTGGCTTTTGAGTGGAGTTGTGATGTGCATTTGTGTTAGAATCTCTTTTCCTCTCCCTTGTGTGTGTGTGTGTTTGTTTCTCAAAAAAAAAAGGTAATTGTCCCACATTACTTAATAGAGTATGTTGTGTGTAATATAATTTGTCTCACTCTCTTTTAAAAGTTACCATGATTTTTGAGTGAAGTTATAGTGTGCCTTTGTATTAGACCCTCTTTCTATCTCCCTTGTATGTGTGTATTTCTAAAAAAAATGATAATTGTCCCACATTGCTTAAGAAAGTATGTTGTGTATGGTATAACTTGTCTCACCCTCCCTTAAAAGTTACCATGGCTTTTAAGTAAAGTTATGGTGTGCCTGTTTTAGCCATATCACGTAGATTATACACATTTAGTGATGCTACTTTCACAATTATTAGAATGTCATTTTTGAGCAATTTAATTTTTAAAATAAAAGCCATTTTACAAATTTTGAAATTATCAAAATTTACGTAAAGTTAAAATTCAAATAATAATAGGTCAAAATAGAATTTAACGGCATGATAGTTTTTTTCTTTTTTCCTTAATTAAAATTATGGTTTTGATCAAGGATGGTATTAAAATAAGCATGCATGGGATTAAACTTGGTTAAGTTTAATTGGTACTTGAATGATTAATTAAATATCGACATAAAGCTTAATTCTCATTGTTTTAAATGGTAAATAATTGTGGACAAGTGAACATGGGATAATCCTAAGAGATAATGTAGAATTTTTTTTTATTTAGTAAAATATTTATTTTTCTCCATAGTTTTAAAAATTAATTCTAATTAGGGTGAACCTAATCAATAAAAATTAAGATTGTACAAAGGTTATTATGACTGAATTTAGACTCCAACATGTTAGACTTGGTGCAGTGTAACATTGCTAACTGCTAAGATTAAGGTGGCGTTTGATACGGGGAATCTACGTTAATCCCAACATTTAGGTTTCTGAGAATGTGATGCCTAGCAATTTAGATGTTTAAAAATGTAACTATTTCTTTGTTTGGTTTGATTTGGAAACTAATAAAAATTTTGAGAATATGAGGTGCTTATATTTGGATTATTTCCAAAAATCTTATCGTAATTATTTATTTTTTCTAAAATATCATTTGATTGGTAAATGCAACTGTTTTTTTTTTTAATCTTTTTTTATATCTTCCTTCAAATAAATTATGAGAAAAAAAATATATATATATATAAGTCATGGAAAATTCAATAGAACTTTAATAAAACATTTTTAAAATGACATATATAATAAAAAAAATTATTTAAATTGTCAATTTTTAATAATTTTTTATTTATTTCTATTGGTTAAAAGGTAGGGAGAATGGGTAAAATTGTCAGTTTATACAAAATGTAACTTTATGTAAGCATACAAATGTGGATACCCACCTTTTTAAAAGGGAATCCACATTCCTAATAAGGGCATTGAGTGAGAATCTAGATACTTGATATCTGATTTCCATATGTGATTTGCAACCAAATGTGAGAATTTTTTTATAAGAAAAAATTCAGTGCTATTGTAAAATTGTTTTACATTGAAGACGTCTCTTGAAGACATAATTTGAGCATTAATATTGAAGAGATATAATTTCAAAGTAAAAATGTTTTGAAGTAAAATTTTTAGGAAGGCATTTACCAAATATTTTAACAATTTACCAACTTTATTTTAAATAAAAATATTGTGCAGAACTTCGCAACCTATGACAAGGCAAATTTAGATTTTATTCAAGGTAACTTGAGTTCATTTGGTGCTACAATTTTTCCAACTCTTCATTTGGAACAACGAAACCAAGTGCAAAGTAAATCTGAATAAGTAAAAAAAAATTAAAGATTATATCGTAATTCTCCTACAAATTTAACTAAGTAGGCTCGTTGGTAAGGCAGACAAGTTCTTGGCTCTTTGCATTGATAGCCCAAACTTCTCACTCATGTCCAAATCATTAGGCAACATGCCACTAGGTAGTGCCCAATGAAAGCAATGCAATAATTAAGCTAGAACATATTTAACGGTTGTAAAGGACTAGATGCAATCTATGGCACCCTCTGTCTGAAGATGGTAAGATTTAGTCTGGTGGGCCTATCTTAATGGGCCTGACGGATAGGTACTGTTTGGCTGTGTAACGCGGGACCCACGCTCCCTAAAGGCCCATCATGGACAGACATAGTAAGGGCCCATAGCCCGAAATCTCTATTGCCTGGAAAAGCCTTAAGATCCAATAAGGGAAATGGTATCAGAGTCCCACATTGGAAAGATCTGGAGGTCAAGAAGAAAAGCCACCTCTCCACTGCTATAAAAGGAGTAACTTTCACGCAAATCAAGGTAAGATTAATTGACCCTCTCTAACGCCTTTAAAAAATAACTCAAGGGACGAATTCTAACTTGACCTTCGGAGAACTTTTGGCCGGCACCACACCGGTGCTCTCTAAGGGTTTTTCTCCCGTTCGTTCTTGTTGTGCAGGTTCGTTGACTCGCGAGTACAGTGCGACTCATTGGTGACAATTCTCAACGTCATCAAGACCCATATGGGATAAGCTAGAAGTCACATCCTTTGAGGTCTATATTTCTATTTATGAACCTTTTTAGATAAAATTCTTCCACATTATTAGACCACACATAAGGATATTGTCCAATAGCTCAAAAATTTATTATTATTATTCGTGATTTCTTGGAGACATAATATCCATTGATCTCAGTGTCCCCCATGGATTCATGTGGGACAAGTAATGGTCCAACAGGATGCAATCTTAAGCTTTCCTTCACCACCATATCCAATTATGGTAATTTCAACAAATCTGTCTCCTCCACCATTCTATTTATTCCAACTACACGTTCTAGCTCTTCCTGTACATGTTTCATCACTCATGGATACCTCAAGAGTTGAGAAAAGGTCCATTCAATCGCAGCAGCTAAAGTGTCATATGCACCTGAAATCATGTCTATTATGATAGCCTTGATATTTCACCAAACACATAAAAATCACGTTTTGGATAAAATAAACATGTTTTTAATTTGGACCCAAAACGCTAAACCAAATGGTTATTATATATGTGATTCGAAAAGATTTGTTCACGTGACGCATTCTATTATGCTTTGCTTTTTCAGCTTTTGTGTGTGTGTGTATATATATATATATTGCAACCTGTGGATGATTATATCCTGTACTGTCCTGTACTGTTAGCCATTACATAGGCCAAGTTGATAGCTTAGTGTTCTAGAAAGGATGCAACTACATATTTTAAAACAATAATAATAGAAGTAGGAATATAAAGAACCATGCTAGAACATAACAATTTACACAATTTTTGCACAATTCATCACTTGGTGAGTTGCAAGTGGTGGAGGTGTGG
This sequence comes from Quercus lobata, assembly GCF_001633185.2. Lineage (NCBI taxonomy): Eukaryota > Viridiplantae > Streptophyta > Magnoliopsida > Fagales > Fagaceae > Quercus > Quercus lobata. The sequence continues at coordinate 48,799,211 of NC_044909.1, forward strand.
ACCTACTTAAATGATTAAACCTACCAGTTTTCTTTCATAGCTCACTACTTATCATGTTAAATTGTAGCAAAATTTGTGCAAATAATTGTGATTCTAGCACTTTTCAAATATAAAATACACGGAAAAACATCATGTCTATCTTATGATATGGTAGCCTTAGAAATCATAATAAACATTTTTCTTTTTTTCTTTTTCTTTTTTTTTTTCTCTTAAGAATTATCACTTACTCTACAATAATGTTAATATCATACACTTTGTCATAATTTTCTTACGGGACAAATTGTAAGTGATGAAAAAGAAAATTGTGAGTTTACTACTTATCATGTTAAATTGTAGCAAAATTTGTGCAAATAATTGTGATTCTAGCACTTTTCAAATATAAAATACACGGAAAAACATCATGTCTATCTTATGATATGGTAGCCTTAGAAATCATAATAAACATTTTTCTTTTTTTCTTTTTCTTTTTTTTTTTTCTCTTAAGAATTATCACTTACTCTACAATAATGTTAATATCATACACTTTGTCATAATTTTCTTACGGGACAAATTGTAAGTGATGAAAAAGAAAATTGTGAGTTTACGTAATAGTAATAGACAAAACTAAGCACAATTTGCAACATAGAATAATTAAGACAAAGTATGTGAAAAGCGTGGAATAGGGTGGTAGAAGATAAGATTAGTTGATTACTTATCAAAGTGTAAGGTATTAATATAAGAAAAAAAAAGTAAAAGAATTGTTGAGAAAGGGACCAAAACAATAAAATACTAGAAAGAAGAAAACGGGAACTGTATTTTTTTTTTTTTTTTTTAAGGTGAAACAGGAACTTTATTGGGCATGTGTTTTTCAAGGCGGCCATGTCGTTATGCAAGATTTTACGGAGAATTAAAATCTTAAATTTTATTAAGAGTTCATTTGGATGGAGGAGAAATAGAGTAAAGTTTAATGAAAATAAGTTAATTTTAAGTCAAATCTACTATATTCTTCATTTCTCTTTCTCAATTCAAACAAACCATAATCATGTCTTATTTTTCATATACCACAACTATAAATTTTAAATAGAAAAATATATTATTCAGAAATATACATACATATATATATATATATATATATATAAATATATATATATATTTATATATATAACCAAGGGTAAGTAGAGTGGGTTCAAGATGTGGGGACTAACATATCTAATATTTCTAAATAAGTTAAAAATAATAATAATAATAATAGACAGGTTTTATCCCAAAAAAGAATAGACCAATTGGATTGGTTTTGGCCATGGTCACTTCAACTAATCATAAAGATTTAAGACTGATAAAGTTGAATAGATAGAAACATGAATTCCTGTAGATCAAGTGCGCGCCCCAAGGTAAGGAACATAATCAGCTAGATTTAGAAAGCCCCCGACAAGGTCAGGGCCTCCTCAATAAGCACCTTCAAGTGGAATCTATTATCTTTACTTCGCCCGAATATCATTCTATATGTGGTTTTCTCAATAAGTTCGCAAATTTTCCCACTATGGTCCACAACCTCATGCGCTGCCGCGGCTTTTTTAAGTGACCGCACCAATGATCCTAGCTCCTCTTTCCTCATATGTGCAAATGGCTAATGTCAATGGAGACATTTTGGAAATTGAGTCTGCGATGAAAGGTAGGGGATTGAAGAGGTGTTTGGAGATTATAATTTATGAGTTATGTTAAAAAGTGCCCGGGCAATTGTTAATAAATCATATTAAGAAAGTTTTAACACAACTTTTATGAGAAATATAAAATGATAACAGAAAAATTAATTGATTTATCATTTTTCCATAAAATATTTCTAAAAATAGTTCCTAAATCAATTTCCTTAAGCATTCATTAACATTTCCCATAATTTATAAACTCTTATGAGAGTGGAAAATGGCTAATTTGTCTTTTCATTATAAATAAATAAATACGTAGTAGAATCAGAATTTTAGGGTGGCAATATAAACTCGCCCATAATTGTAGGGAAAAAAATTCAATAAAAATGCCACTAGATTGTCACCTCACTCAATCTCGCTATTCAGTAGTCACCTTCTTTAAAGTCACCTTCTTTAAAGTCATAGCATATACAAAAATCCAATCTCTTCTCTCCCTCCTAAGATAAAATTTAAAAAGCAAATGATCACATTAAATATACCTAAAATTTTTATTGAAAATAAAAAGAGTAATTGATTTTTCACAAATTTTTATATTTTCTATGAGAGTGATATCAATTTTTTTTTAAAATAATCTATTAAAAAATTTCCTAAGGGCACCCGTCAACCGAACTCTAATCTAAAATATGAAAAGTCACATTTGTACTTCTAGGTTAGGTCAACCATTAGTCGAGTAAGGTAATCGCCTAAGGTCCAAGCTCCCAATCCCCAAATTTTAAACTATATATATATATATATATTAATTTGTAAGGACTCAATTTGTAACGATCTCAAACTGATATTGGGTTCGTACGTTAAAGGCCCAAACAATAAAATTTGTAGAGCGTGGGCTGAAAGGCTAGGCCTTGGTCACCGGACAGTGGTTAGTCATGGTATTCATAGTGGACGCACAGAGGTGAACTAAGTGTATCCATGGACCTTGTCCATTGAGCTTAATGTTCTTATTCTTCCTTTTACTCTCTGGGTACCATGGTTCCAGCCTCCCTTTTGGCACATAAGCCCTTACATTATATAGCCCTTCTCGGTTGATCCTGACCTTCCATCTGTTGATCAGGCAGGTAACTACTCGAGTACCTGTCCCGTCAGCCGTCTCCCCCTACTTTCTGTTAGTTACAATAACCGAAGCCACACTGTTCAGGAGTCTTTTCCCATCAATGTGGCTAGGGCGTTTGTTGGCGCATTCAATGTGGAGGTGACGTCTTCTCCTTGAACCACTCCCACACTGTACCCCCATGCGAGTACCATTCTACTCGCCCTTTCTTTTGGGAGTGCTTTGGAGGCTACCTTTGATGACATGTCGTTCTTCCCTTTTAGGCCTTAGGATACCGAAGACAGGGTCATCCTTGGCTGCCTCTCTAGGCCATTTGGTCTTTCACTACTTGTCCCGGCAACTTCTCTCCTCGGCGCGAGACCTAGGTCCTAATGGAAAGTGGGCCGGGACACAAATTCTCTGGTCCCACAATAGCCCCTCAAAATCCTACTGTCCGGATCCTCGGACGGAGAGGAGAGTTTTGATAACATCAGGCCTCTATCAAAGCTTGTCAATCCTTATCACCTATCAGTTCCAGAGACTCTTCGTCTACCTGAGACACGTTCTTGGAGCCTTGGAAGGTGAAACGTGTCTTCATTAAATGCGGGCGGCTCTGTACTTCCCACATTCAACGACGCGATGGTGATCTAACGGTGAAGATTTCCTTACCTTTATGGGCGGGAAAATTCGTGCAGTTACTTTCGATGGGAAGTATAAATAATTTTTGGAACTGATTTGTCTCTTCACTTTTGCACTTAAGAGTTCTAGCGCACATATCCTGGGTTCAGCCAAACTTTCATCCAAATTCAAGTCTATCTCCAGCATAAAAAGCCTGTCCAAGGAACCTTTCCTCTTTTCTATAAGTTCTCTGCCTTCACTAACTCGTACTTTTTCTTTTCTAGGTTTATTTTTCTCTTGTTCCTCTCCTTCTCCCGTCATCACCTAAATCTACTTAGTAGTTCCTTGAGATGGTTAAACTGAAAAAGTTGGTTGAGACCGAAGAGGCGATGGAAAAGTTCATCGCCGATTATAGGATTCCCCCCAACGTAAGTTTGAGGCACTGCAAGGTAGGGGAGTGGCATCTTGAGAGAAGGACGGGTGAGGTGGTAATTCCCCTTCTCGCCTTCATAGATGGGGGTATGAGAATCCCCATGGGGCCGGTAATGAGGAGTTACCTTAGGCATTTCCGATTAGCTCCCACCTAGTGCGCTGCCAATATGTTTAGGATTCTGGGTTGTGTGGATGCCTTAAACGAAAAAATGGGGCTAAGACTAACCCATCATGACGTAAATTGGTGCTACAATCTCCAAAATTTGAAGGGCAAATCCTACTACATGAAGACGAGAGACGATAGGGTTCGACTGATCCAGTGCCTCCCCGAGTCCAACAAAGGGTTGAACAAGGACTTTCTTATCGTATCTGGGGAATGGCACGATGGCCTTCCTTGCCCAATGGTGGAGGGAGAACCAGGTGGGGTATAAAGAGTAGGAGGGTGCCACTCCTTTGAGCCGTCTTAATTTGGTGTGGTTCGGTTGCTAACCATGTACATGCCTTTTTTTTTTTTTTACAGATACACACGTCTTTCATCGACACTTTCATTTGGTCAACCGGGTGAATTTGGAGATTGTTCTTCAAGCGGCGGTTTTTGTAAATGACGAGGATAGTCAAGTCAGAGCCGCTCACAAAATCTTAGGGTACGATCCCATCCAGAAGTCATTCGCCGACCCAAAGCACGTGATTAGCGCTAACAATCCTCGACTTCTGAAAATCACTGTAGTCGACCAAGGGTTTTCGATCTCTGAGGGATCTCCTGTCTCGGAGGGCATCCCATTGGCGGGCTATTCCCTGTCTCATCAAGCAGCGGAGGACGAAGTTGATTTGGGTTTGTCCGAGGAGGAATTTGGGGTATTTGACCAGGCTGACCCATCCGAGGATTCTTCTAGTGATCTGGGTGACCCTGACTTATCTGAAGCGGAACTGTTGTCAGTGGGAACATCCTCCCGAGCCGAGATGGGTCTTAAGAGAAAACCCCCGACCAGCTTATTCGACCTCATTGAGGGTCAGCTAGGGAAGGGTGCACAGGAAAAGTCGCAATCCAGTGTTCCAATACCCCTACCCCAGCCCTAGCCCGTCTAGACTAGGTCCTCCTCTACTAAGTCGCAGCCATAATCTTCTCGCCCCAAACTTCTTGCTCCTCCTCAATCAGCTCTGCCTCCTCGGTCGGAGCCCGCTGACTCAAAGAGAAAGAGGAGTCCCAAGGGTAAGGAACCCATGGATGAGGGAAAATCTCAATCCTTTCAGGAGAGGGATGAAGCCCCGCGAGCTCAAAAAAAATTAAAGATCGGGCACCAAAACCAGAGGAAAAGGATCGAAGCCCAATCCACGCCAAGTACTTGGCTTCCCGCCCCAATGCTCCATAGGGAGCCATTGTTGGAAAACGCGTCCATGAGGAACCTTGGAGACGGCGAAGGCGGTTATGTAGCCAACGCGTTAGAGAGGACCCTGCTGCTTCCTACCGATATGGAAGAGTTAAAGAATATGAAGATGCAAGAGGTTTTCCTCAACGCGAAGAGGTATCTGGGTATGGTAAGGCTCCTAAAACTTATAACTCCGTCGATTCTTACTCCTAGATTCTTGTTCATAATGTGTTTGTTTCAATTGGCAGGCTATCCAGGCTACCTATAGGATGGAGGAAGAAGTTAAGGGGCAGAGTAAGACCGCCGAGCTTGAGCGCAATAAACATATAGATGCTACGCGGACCCTCAAAACTTCCGAGACTGACCTCGTGAAGGCCAGGGAAGACTTAAAAGAGGCTGCCAGAGCTAGGGATAGTGCCGAGGCAGGTTATCTGGTGCCCAAAAACAGGCCGAGGAGCAAACGAAGCGCCTACTTGTTGCTAAGGAGCAATTGGAGATTGCTAAGGAACAGATCAGTGATTTGAAGAAGAAACTGATCGAGGCAAACAACGCTAAGGGCGTGGCGGAGTTTGCCAGGGATGAAGCCGTGAGAGCCAGGAAGGAGGCTGAGTTTGCCAGGACTGAAACCGAGACTGCTAAGGACAAGGCCAAGGAGGAGGGTTACGAGACGGGGGTGGCTGAAACCCAGGCCCACCTTAAAGCTCAAATCCCTGGTGTATGCAGGCTATACTGCTCCCAGGTTTAAAACGAGGCCCTCAAACGAGCTGGGGTGGAGGCTTCGTCCAATTTGTGGAAGGCGGAGAGCATATTTTATCCTCCAGCCATTCGTGAGACCGCCTCCGCCAGCTTCGAGGCTATGAGCGTCCCAAAAGAGGCCGAGGCTGCTCAATCAGAAGCTGTTCAGCCTATTGTCATTCCTGCCAAGTTGACTGAGGGAGGAGAGACTCATAAGGCGATAGAAACACCTGGAGGTTTGAATCCTGAGATGCCTTAGGAGGTTGCCCCGTCTACATTCAGTGCTCAAATCTCCTGTGCCGAGGAGCCAGCCATCTTTGTTCAGCCCCTTTAGGCCATTCCCCTTACTGATGTCCCCCAGGGCACTGAGACTGATCCTGCCCAGCCTTCCAAAAAGGAAATGTCTCCCAGGGCTCTGAGGCTAATCCTGCTCGGCCTTTCCAGGATGTGGCCAAAACGAAATTGAAGAAGTAAAAGCCCTGGCTAACTTTTGTATTTGTTTCTAGTTTAACTGTTAACTAGTTTCCCTTTTGTTTTGAAGACTTTAGAGTTTGCTTGTAGTTGAACTCATTGACCACATATATTAAATTCTTTTCTTCCTTATTCCTTTAAATTACATGTTAGTTGCCCTTGTCGATATTTACTATTGTTGCGAATCTCATGGTTTTTGAACTAGTTATCTTAACATGTATGAATGGTTGTGCATATGATATATTTGGGATCACATCCCGGAATTCTAACTTACCCGTGCCCATGGGGCGTTGAACTTGTGTCTGAACATACTCCTAGGGAGCTAAAGGCATCATCCGAGATGCCATGTGTGTTGTTAGGCTGGGCCTGGTATCTAGATTTTCTTTAAGTAGTTGGTTTCCCTATAGGTCTGAGTCCGAAGACCATGCAATACCTTGATTCTATCCAAAACTTATAATTTCCTTTAAGTAGTTGGTTTCCCCATAGGTTTGAGTCCGAGGACCATGCAATACCTTGGTTCTGTCCAAAACTCAGATTTTCTTTAAGTAGTTGGTTTCCCCATAGGTTTAAGTTCGAGGACCATGCAATACCTTGGTTCTGTCCAAAACTCAAATTTTCTTTAAGTAGTTGGTTTCCCTATAGGTTTGAGTCCGAGGATCATGCAATACCTTGGTTCTGTCCAAAACTTATAATTTTTCTTTAAGTAGTTGGTTTCCTCATAGGTTTGAGTCCGAGGACCATGCAATACCTTAGTTCTGTCCAAAACTCAGATTTTCTTTAAGTAGTTGGTTTCCCCATAGGTTTGGGTCCAAGGACCATGCAATACCTTGATTCTGTCCAAAACTTATAGTTTTTCTTTAAGTAGTTGGTTTCCCCATAGATTTGAGTTCAAGAACCATGCAATACTTTGGTTCTGTCTAAAACTCATATTTTCTTTAAGTTTCGAGGATTAGCCCCTCAGCCAAGGTGTGGCGCGTTGACTTGATGTTGGAAGCCCCTAGAATTGCCCATGCCACTGGTGCTTCGAAGCGTAGCCCCTAGTGGAACTTTATATTAGGGCAACAATAGCGTGCTGCTGGAAATGACGGAGGAGCTTTCTCAGTCCCTTGTTTGATAGGAGCTCAATCCTACCACCGCCTGTGCCAACGCACAAGCCTTTCCCACAGACAGCGCCAATTGTAAGGACTCAATTTTGTAATGATTCCAAACTGATATTGGGTTCGTACGTTAAAGGCCCAAACAATAAAATTTGTAGAGCGTGGGCTGAAAGGCTAGGTCTTAGTCACTAGACAGTGGTTAGTCATGGTATTCATGGTGGACGCACAGAGGTGAACTAAGTGTATCCATGGACCTTGTCTATTGAACTTAATGTTCTTATTCTTCCTTTTACTCTCTGGGTACCATGGTTCCAGCCTCCCTTTTGGCGCATAAGCCCTTACATTATATAGCCCTTCTCGGTTGATTCTGACCTTCCATTTGTTGATCAGGCAGGTAACTGCTCGAGTACCTATCCCATCAGCCACCTCCCCCTACTTTCTGTTAGTTGCAATAACTGAAGCCACACTATTCAGGAGTCTTTTCCCATCAATGTGGCTAGGACGTTTGTTGGCACATTCAATGTGGAGGTGACGTCTTCTCTTGAACCACTCCCACACTGTACCCCCATGCGAGTCCCATTCTACTCGTCTTTTCTTCTAGGAGCGCTTTAGAGGCTGTCTTTGATGACATGTCGTTCTTCCCTTTTAGGCCTTGGGATACCGAGGACAAGGTCATCCTCGGCTGCCTCTCTAGGCTATTTGGTCTTTCACTACTTGTCCTCGGCAACTTCTCTCCTCGGCGCGGGCCCTAGGCCCTAATGGAAAGTGGGCCGAGACACAAATTCTCTGGCCCCACATAATTAAATTCAAAATATTAACTATTAAAAATTATATTTTTTTATAAAATATAAATAAATAAATAAAAGCTAATGTTAGAAATACTATAAATTTTGACATGTCACAAATCACAAAAAAAAATTACAATAATATTGACACTCATCTATATATACAATTGTAAGGACACGTTTGTAGCCCAAGTCCAAGATGTATGAAATATTGGCCCAGTACAATAAATTTGTAAAGAATGGGTCAAAGAACTAGGCCCTAATGAATTTGACAACGGCTAGTATGGGTTTAAAGGATGATCAAGCAAGAACAAGGAACATAAAGCTGAATGAATTCCTTGTCTGAGGAGGTCAGTTTTCATATAGATCAATAACGGTTGAGTACAAGTACAATTTTGATTGCTACAGTATTCTTTCTCTATTTTTCCGATCCATTCCTTATAGAGGGTCTCTTCCATTATATATCTCCTGATGGACCATCCTGACCCTATACTTATTGATCATTTGAGCCCTTACTTAAGTGTTTGTCCCATCAGACACCCTTTCTTAGTTGTGGTAGCCAAGGCAGAACTATTCAGGGGTCTCCTCAACATAAATGCGGCCAAAAAAATAGTTGCAGTGCATTCAATGCGGTGATAGCAACTTTCCCTTAGATATTCCTGAGTTCTCATCATCCTTATACGCTTATGATGCACGTCCTTATCTCTGGAGCTTCCTGGAAGGTCACTTTGATTGTCGGAAAACATATCTGAGCTATATTTATCATGTCTGAGGAGATATTCCTCCTCGAACCACCCTTCCATTTGTATTTTGCTCACTAAGTCCTGAGTTTGAACCATTCATTACCATTCGTTTCTTCTTGGACTACACATGCTTTTGGCCAAGGCCCAATACATGATTTGGGCCCTTGACCCTATAATAGCCCCTCAAAACTCAGGTTTTTTCCTCTCATCAGAGGAGAAAACTGGGGTTTTGAATTTTTAAAAGTTAACGCTACTTGATCCTTTGATTTACACGTGTGGGAGTGCCGTTTTATGCAACTCATAATTGCCACTGACACTTCGAAGCTTATGAGGCGCCATTAATTGCTCCAGGCAGCGCTTTGTTCCCCAAATCTAACGATGAGGCATAGATCCAACAATTGATCTCTCTCTCTTGGGATTTTGAGCTAGATTACTCCCACTCATTTTCACCCTCTATATAAAGCCTTGAGGGAAATCACTTTCCCCTTATTTTACGAATTTTCAAGTTCTCTAGAGATCTTAAACACTCCAACTCACTAAAATCTTTACACTCCTAAGTTTTCCTAACTCTTTTCCTTAAGAAAATTCTAAAAGACTTTTCTAAAATTTCAGGATTTCATACACTCACTTGTTTTCGTAAGTATCTATTTCTTTAAACTTTCTTTTTCTCCTCGGCCAAACTCCTCGACTTTCTTCCTTATTAGAAAACTTCCTCTGTGTCACCTACGTTTGCTTAGATGGGTAGATTCAAGCACTTAGTGGACTCTCCAACTGGTATGGAAGGTTTTAAGGCCAAATACCATATCCCACAAGGAGTGGGCTTACAATATTGTCCACTGAACCAAATACTTACAGATAGAGAGGAGGGCGAAGTTGTCATTCCAATGATCGCCTTTATAAAGGGAGGAATGACACTTCCCATGGGTAGGATAACCAGAGATTACCTACTCAATCATAGGTTGTGTCTCCATCAGTGCGCTCCCAACCTATTTAAAGTCCTAGGGAGTGTAGATGCCTTAAACAATCATATGAACTTAGGGTTCACATGGCACAACATCGTTCACATGTACGAGTGTCATTCTCCTGCCAGCGCGGGATATTACCTCAAGTCCCGGTCTGATATCGTTAGATTAATATCCTACCTTCCTAAGTCCAATAAAGGCTTGAAGGATGATTATCTGGTCATCTCTGGGGAGTGGCACAACGATCTTCACTGCTCAATTCGGGCAAGAAAACCAGGTGGGGTACCCTAGGATTAGGTCCCTTAGCAAGGATTTTAGTCTTCTTTTATATACATATACATATATATATATATATATATATATAATTTTTTTTTTAAATCTGCCTTAACATTTCACCTTCTCGGATAATAGTTTCTATTTATATAATCACAATTTCCTCCTCAGATGCTTTTGGAGATAAAAACCACGTCGCGTCGAGACTCAGTCTTGTCAACGTACCAGGTCTTAACAAATTGCTGAGGTCTGAGATATTCATAAGTGAAGAAAGACAGTTACGGGCCTCCCACCTAATTTTGGATTATGAGCCTCTGTCTCACATATTTCAGAACATAGGCCAGGCAATAAGGGCTGGTGATCCTAGGCTAGATCGCATAGACGTCTCCAAGCTGGGGTTTTTGGCTCGAAGAGACCTTTCGCCTGTTGAACTGCCCATTCAACGCGTCCTTCAGAAAGTAGCCACTCCGAGGGAGGAGACAACTTCTGCACCCTTATCCCTTGAGGCCGAGATCGACCAATTCCACCTTGAGGGGGAAGGCAAAGTGCTAGAAAGGATAATAGAGCTCTCGGACTCTGAGGCTGATTTGGATAGATTTTCTGCTGCCCACTCTCTAAGGTTAATAACTACTCGGGTTGATACCAATTTAGAAGACGAAGAAGAAGTTATGGACCTAAAGCCAAGGACCAGCTTCAAGGGTCTATTGGCCAACATGAACAAGGGGTCATCTTCTAAAGAAGTCCCTAAGATCCAAGTTCCTCCGAGTCTCCCCCCACCTCCTCTCCCTGTGACCGTGGTGGGATTGCTCCCTAATCCCGATTTGAAAAGGAAAAGAAAAGTACAAGAAGCGAAGGAGGGGGAGGTGATTCCTCCGAAGGGGACAAAGCAGCCCAAAAATGTTAAAGACAAAAGGGCTCCTTCCGTGAAGAGTCTAATGACGCCGAGGTTCACCAAGGGGTGCTCACTTGGGCTCCTCAGCTAGAGATAGATAGTGCTCCCATCCCTTGGGACTCCATAATCTGGGAGTCTTGAAAGGCACACGCCACCCACCTCGCTAAGGCCTTAGAGTAGCCTCTTCTATTGCCTAGAGATATGGAGGGCCTCTGGCGTACCAGGCAACCGGACCTCTGTCACTAAAGAGAGATCTTGCAATGGTAAGTCAGTCAACTTCCTTTTTGTTAAATACTAAGATGCACATTTATTTATGTATATATATTTATGCCCTCTTTGCTACTTTTATGCAGGTTACCCAGCAAGTTTATGTAGCTGAGGAATGGGTCAAGAATGCCCGTGACGAGGTCAAGGCTAAGGTCCACTCCCATTTTGATGTTGAGAAGGCTCTCAGAGCCCTAAAAGAAGAGCATAAGGAGCTCGGCAAAAAGCTAACGGTCGCCAAAAGGGAACGTTCGAGTGCCCTGGCCAGTCTAAAAAATGCTAAGACCCACGCCGAGGACCAACGCAAACTGCTTTACACAATGGAAATTGAGTTGGCCACCTAGAAATAGCTAGTTCTGGATCTTAAGGCCGAGCTGTAGAAGGTGAAGGATGCAGCTATAGAGGCCGCTTGGGTGGCCAAAGAGACTACTAAAGCTACAAAGAGAGCCTTCTATGAACGTGGGGTGAAGGATACAGAAATCAGGTTGGCTGAGGAGGTGGCCAGAGTGTGTAGGGATTACTGCACTGAGACCTGGATAGAGGCGCTTAACACTGCAGTGGTCCCTGCTAACTTTGAGCTAAGGAAGGCTAAGAGCATAATCTTCCCTGAACACATCCGAGAAGCTCTAGCAGACCTCCCTTCCACTGCTTTACTCCTCCCTCCTCCTGAGCTGGTTTCCAGTATCCAAGATCCTACTCTTGGTGCTGAAGCCTCCACAGGGGTAGGTAAGGGTAAGGAGATCCTGCCCTCAGCCAAAGATACCCAATCTAAGGATGCCCTTACAATTAAGGATGTTGTCTCCCAGGCTAAAGCAGCTGAGTCTAAGTCCGAGGCTGGGGATGCTAAGCTTAAGGCAGCTGATTCCAAAGAGGGCCCTCAACCAACAGAGAAATAGTTGTAGGATTTTTCTTTGTTATTATTTATTTTATTTTATTTTATTTGTTTGTGTGTCATTTCCTTTTTCTTGTGGCTTTTGCCTCTACTTGTAATGTATCATTCTTTTGATTAATGAATGTACTTTTCTTTCCACCTCTCGTGTCTTCACTTTATATGCTTTCAAGCCTACTGTTATTACAAATAGACTTGAACTGTTGCCACTCTAACTTTAACAAAAACTAACAACAATGTTGTGCTACCAATGTAAGTAATTTGACTAAGTACCAACAATGAAAGTTGAATCTAAAAAGGATAAGCAATAAAATTTGTAAATTATAAAAAGGGAGAGATATTCTTCACTCTACTCAACACTTAGATAAATAATTAAGAACATTAACTTACTCAGAACTACCAATCTGAGGAGTTGGTTATAATATTGGGTCTGTCTTAACAGTTAGTGAAAAACAAATAGATAACACAGAGTGTTAATTTGACCAAAGTATGCAGTCCGAGGAGCCTAACATAACTTAAGTTCTGTTTAACACTTAGAAAAGATGCCAATGAGTGTTAATTTTCCAAAGTATGTGGTCCGGGGAGTCTGACATAACTTAAGTTCTATTTAACACTTAGAAAAAAGGCCAATAAGTATTAATTTACCAAAGCATCTAATTTGAGGAACCAAGCATGACTAAGGTTCTGTTTAAACACTTATATAAAGATGTCAGAATGTTAATTTCCCCAAAGCATCTGGTCCGAGGAGTCAGGCATGATTAAGGTTCTGTTTAAACACTTATATAAAGATGTCATAGAGTGTTAATTTCCCCAAAGCATCTAGTCCGAGGAGCTAGGCATGACTAAGGATCTATTTAACTACTTATATAAAGATGTCATAGAGTGTTAGTTTCCCCAAAGCATCTAGTTCAAGAAGCCAAGCATAACTAAGGTTCTAGAAGCCAAGCACAACTAAGGTTCTGTTTAAACACTTATATAAAGATGTCATAAAGTGTTAATTTCCTCAAAACATCTAGTCCAAGGAGCCAAGCATAACTAAGGTTCTGTTTAAACACTTATATAAAAATGTCATAGAGTGTTAATTTCCCCCAAAGCATCTAGTCCGAGGAGTTAGGCATGACTAAGGTTCTGTTTAAACACTTATATAAAGATGTCAACAAGTATTAATTTGGCCAAAGCATGTGGTTTGAGAAGCCAGACATGACTAAAGTTCTGTTTAATACTTGGAAATGATGGATAGATGTCATTGAGTGTTAATTTTACCAAAGTATATGGTCTGAAGAGCCTGACATAACTTAGGTTTTGTTTAACACTTAGATAATATGGATAAATGTCATTGAGTGTTAATTTTACCAAAGTACATGGTCCTAGGAGCCTGACATAACTTAGATTCTGTTTAACACTTAGAAATGATGGATAGATGTCATTGAGTGTTAATTTTACCAAAGTACGTGGTCCGAGGAGCCTAACATAACTTAGGTTCTCTTTAACACTTAGAAAGATGCCAATAAGTATTACTTTGGCCAAAGCATATGGTCTAAGGAGTCAAGCATGACTTAGGTTCTATTTAATACTTATAAAAAATGAATAATGAGAAGTACAATGCCTTTATATAACAAAAGAACATATTGTCAAAGGAAACTTTCATTAATAATAATATCTTTTCAGTTTGTTTACATTCCAAGGGCGCGGTATTACATGCTCATATACCAGCCATTGAGGTGATGCAATATGATCCTTCCCAATTAGGCCCTAGCTTTCCCCACACTATATTCTTTGTGATACCCAGAACCTTCCTTAACACCAAGTCACCAGGCACTAATGGCCTTAGCTTCACATTAGCATCATAACCTTACTTGAGTTTGTGTTGGTAATATGCCAATTGAACCATTACATTTTCTCTTCTTTCTTCAATAAAGTCTAAGCTCTTTAAGCTCTTTTCTAGCAACTCATTGTTACTGTTCGAATCGAATGAGCTAGTCCTTAGTGTTGGGAAGCCAATTTCTAAAGGAATAACAACCTCGGCTCCATAAGTCATTGAAAAGGGAGTCTCCCCAATTGACCTGTGAGGCGTGGTTCAATATGTCCAAAGGACATGTGACAGCTCTTCTACCCATTTTCCCTTCACATCATCCAACCTCTTCTTGAGTCCATTAACTATGACCTTGTTAATAGCCTCACCTTGTCCATTCCCTTGGGGATAAGCTGGTGTAGAATATCTATTCGTAATTCCCAAATCAAAGCAGTATCTCCTAAAAGATTTGCTATCAAATTAAAGGCCATTGTTCTAGATGAGGGTACGAGGGACTCCAAACCGGGTGACAATGTTTTTCCAGACAAACTTCTTGGCGTCCACATCTCTGATATTCACTAAGGGCTCAACTTCAACCCACTTAGTAAAGTAGTTTGTGCCGACCAGCAAATGCCACTTGTTCCCTGCTGCCTTGGAAAAAGGGCCAACGATATCTAAGTCCCATTAAGCAAATGGCCAAAGGTTGGATAGGGGGTTAAGGACTCCTCTTGGCTGATGCATATTTGGTGCAAACTTTTGGCATTGATCACATTTCTTCACATATTCTTGTGCTTCTTTCTGCATATTTGGCCACCAATAGCCTTGAGTGGTAGTTCTATGAGACAAAGATCTGCCTCCTGTATGGCTTCCACAAATCCCCTCATATAACTCCTCAATTAGTAGCTTTGATGCCTCGGGGTGAATACAGAATAGATATGGCTCAGAAAAAGAGCGCTTGTACAATTTTTGGTTCTCAAATAGCCAAAAACGAGGCGCCTTTCTCCGTACTTTGTCAGGTTCTGATTTATCCTCCGGCAAGATGTTCTTTCTCAAGAATAGTACTATGGGATCCATCCAGCTAGGCCCTACTCTGACTTGGTGAACATAGAGCACCTTTTCCTTTACTTCTGTAGGTTTGCACAAGTCTTCTATAAGGATAACCCAAGGTAAACTCTGTACCGGGGAGGTTGCAAGCGTGGCTAGGGAATCAACATGTGTGTTTCCACTTCAAAGGACATGTAGTAGGCTGAATGATTCAAATCCTAATTGCAAATGCCTAACTTGACTTAAGTATTCTTTCATTCTCTCATCTCTTGCTTCTAGCTCACCCTTCACTTGGCCAACAACCAGTCTTGAGTCCAAGAACAACTTTACTGTTTCCCCCCATTCTTTGAACCATGGACATTCCTTCTAGAAAAATTTCATATTTAGCCTCATCATTTGTAACCAAGAAACCCAGTCTTAGTAACTTTTCAATAGTGATTTGTTTAGGAGAAACCAGAACTAGCCCCACTCTGGAGCTCCTTTGATTTGCTGCACCATCAACATATACTTTCCAGAATAAAGGTTCTTGCAAGGAGATTGTGCCAACTGATTTTCCATCCATGCTCTATGTTGTTGCCACTTCCTCTAATGGAGGTTCAGCGAACTCGACTACCAAATCCGCGAGGACCTGGCCCTTGATAGAGGTACGAGGCATGTACTTAATGTCAAAAGCTCCTAGAAATGTGCCTCATTTAGTAATCCTCCCCGTGTAATCGACACTTTGAAGTATAGACCTGAGCGGAAGCTGAGTTAGGACAACAATGTGTGTGCTTGGAAGTAATGGGGAAACTTTCGTGTAGCGTGCACCACCGCCAAGATGGCTTTCTCCAATGGTAAATAACGAACCTCGGCCTCATGTAATGAGTTGCTCAAATAGTAAACTAGCCGTTGTATGCCACTGTCAACCCGTATTAACACCAAACTTATAGCATGAAAGGTCATAGCGATATAAGCGAACAGGACCTCATTCACCTCAGGACTGGACATGATAGGTGGCTGAGATAGATATTCTTTAAGTTGCTGGAAGGCCAAAGCACACTCCTCGGTCCATTCAAATCCCTTCCACTTATTCATCAAAAGGAAGAAGGCTCTACACCTATCCGTTGACCGAGAAATAAACGTTCAAGGCAGCAGTCATTCCGATAAGCTTTTGAATCTCTTTGGGATTTCGAGGTGGTTGTAAACTATTAATGGCTTTGATTTGATCGAGATTTACCTCGATTCTCCTGTGAGTTACCATGTAGCCCAAGAACTTGCCTGATCCCACACCAAATGAGCACTTGGAAGCATTTAAGCGCAACTTGTGCTTCCTCAAAATTTCAAAGATGTTTCCAAGATCTCCCATATGCTTAGACACCACCTTACTCTTCACCATCATGTCATCTATATAGACTTCAATACTCTTCAAAGTAGGTTTTCCTCCAATTTATAGTGACACCTTCAATTGTTTTATGCTTTTTTTTTCTAGACTAGGTATGATTCAAATTTTCAATACTAGTAGTTAATTATTGTCGTTGAGGCTTGATAGTTAGTAATATACTGTACAAAAAATATATGGTGCAAGATATGCACACGTTTCATTCGATTAAAGATTAAAAGGGTAAGAACTTTCTATAAAAAATAAAATAAAATAAAATAAGATTTTTTTTTTTTTTTAAAATGTAAATTGACATGAGTACAGGTATATTATGAATTAGGAAAAAGTTTTGGGACTAAAAGAATATATATATATATATATAATTTGTGTATATCTTTTATCCAGTTTATAGTTTTTTTCTCAATCAAAATACTTAACAAGATAATGAAGGAGATGGTGTTTCATATATTTATTCATTTACTTACTTAGTCAAAGTAAAATATATGTATCTTCTCATATTGATATAATTTAAAATAATTTAATTTTTTATGTAATTTTTTTAAAAAAATCTATGTACTACATATTATATATGGGAATAAAATCTAACCATTCAGATTATATAGAAAAATCTTACTAGATTATTTTCTTTAAAAAACTAACAAGATCAAAAAAAGAATTTAAGATTATAATAAAAATAAGAAATTATTTATGATTAATATAAATAGAAAAATCTGGAATTAAAAATGTAGATTTTGATAATTTTATTGTTGTATATAATGACACACCTTAACAAAATAAACAATTACGTTGATAACAAGATTATTGAAGTTCAATCTTTTTTTTTTTTTTTGAAAAGAAATTGAAGCTAAATCTAATTGAAGTATCTTTGTGTATGTATAATATGGGAAATGTTTAGTACATTTTCTAAATGCGTTTGAATAGGGGAAAAAAATTCAGAGTATTTTTATTTTGTATAAATATGCAAATAAATATAATATACGGTATTATACATTTATTTTACTAACTATTAGCCCTTTCTGTTTTTTTTTTTTTTTTCTTTTTTACGGTAGCTAACTATTTATTCTTTAAACTTGAAATTTTTTTAAATGGATTTATTAACCACATGATCGTTGCATTGGCAAGGTAACACCATTCTTATTAAATTAAATACGAATTTCTTATAATAAAAAATGAAAATTGAAATTCGGCATTGTTTTTATAATCCTTAACTCGTTTCTATTTAATTGATATTAACGTAAAAACCTTAGCAATATTGTAGCTCCCTTTTTAAATGGATTTTTAACAATATGATCGTTGCATTGGCAAGTAACACCATTCTTATTAAATTAAATATGAATTTCTCATAATAAAAAATGCGAACTGAAATTTGGCATTTTTTTTATAATCCTTAACTCGTTTCTATTTAATTGATATTACTGTAAAAACCTTAGGAATATTGTAGCTCCCTATAACATTTGTAGGATCAATAAATAAATATATATTACTAGTTGGTAATTTATGCAATGCACAATTGTAGAACTATGGATATATCATTTTCATAACACGGCCTAGGTGCCAAGCTATTATTGGTTCTTATTTGAGCTCAACATTAACATCATTTTTTTATCTACCATTAAAAGATTGCCACCTAAATTTTGTAGTGAAAATATTGTGCACATATTTAGGTTATAAGACTTTAGAAACTAATGTATTAGAACTTCAATTTGTATTATGTTGGCAAACCATGATCAAAACATAGAGTCTAGGTTTAGGCTTGCTCAAAGTATGTTTATTTGTAAAATTAGAATCGAGTAATTGCAGAATTTATTGGACTAAATTTGCAAGGCTCGATCGATCGAAAATTAGACTCGATCAATCGAACCACGTGTAGATTTATTTTTCTGCAGAGTTCCAATTTAGCCCAAACTCTACTTAAACATTTTGGGTTTCAAGTAAAACACTCCTATATATAAAGGAAATCCTAAAACGTTTTTATAAGTTTTTTAGAGAGAGAAAAGTGTGCCTCTTTTGTAGATCTAGGGTTTTGTACACAAAAGCTGTCTAAGGACTTTGTTGCTCTTTATGCTATGTGTGTGAATCTTTTGTGAGATCTAGAGGTGTTTGCCTTCACATACACTTAGGGTTATCAAGAATCAAGATTATGTCAAGAACTTGATGATCAATTCAATTGCTGATTCAAGAGCTTAAAGATACACAAGCAGGAGTACTTGTACTTGCTGGGAATCCAAGAAATAAGTAGTCTGTGGACTCGGAGCTGTCACATAGTCATGGTAGTAAGTTTCCTACTCGAGGTAGCAATAAGATGTTAGTGGTCTAAGTCGCTATTGTGTAAACTTCAATTCTTTCATAGTGGATTCATTTTACTTTGAGTATAGCTAAGTTAAATCCTCCCCAGGTTTTTAATCGGTTTGGTTTTCGTAAGTTATCATATTGTTGTATTCTTTATTTTCTGCACTATACAATAATATGATATATGTGTGTTAACTTAGATTTGATAATTTGACTAAGTAATCACTTAGCTAATTAACTAGGTTAATCTAATTGTGTTTTAAGGAGTCTAAAAACAAACAAGTGGTATCAGAGCAGGTAGCTCTTTTGTGTTAGATCTTTTGATCTAAGAGTTGATCCTTGATCCCTGTTATCATGGATAATTTTAAGTGTTTTACTGTTTTTGATTGTGATGATTTGAATAAAAATGACACTGTTGTTTCTGTTGATCTTATTAATGCTTGTGAAATTCTTTGTAAGGAATTATTAAAATCTATGAAAATTTTTAAGAAATTTAAGGAAAAGTTAAAATTGGCTAATCTTGAAAAAGAGGAATTGGTTGTTAGATTAGATGAATCTAATAAAAAGAATGAATTTTTGAGAAATCAAATTTCCTCTCAAGATGAGAGGATGAAAAGCTTAGAACAAGAGTTAGTTGAATCCAAAAGCTAAAATTGAAAATTTGACTAATACCAAGCCTGCTGTTGATAACAAAAGTGTTTCTGTTTCTCTTAAGCCTAAAACTAAGAAAGTTTATATCCCTCCTTTCAAGAGGAATAATAAAGAAAATGCTTATTTTGTTAAGTTAGACAAAGGTAAAAGTTCTGATGTTTTACATAACTGAAGTTTCTAAATCTATGTCTAAACCTACTATTAGAGAGCATAATAAATCTGTTTTTGTGCCTACTTGTCACCTTTGTGGTGTTGTTGGTCATATTAGACCAAATTGTTCTTTGTTGAGATAAAAACCAAAATCTGAGATTAGATTTGTTGTTAGGAATACTGATGTTCCTAAATTTGTTCATGTTTTTCACTTTCGTGGTGTCTCCAATCATATTCATCCTAATTGTCATTAATTGAAATTTAAAAATTCTATGTTTCAATCTAGGATATATGATGATATTTCTCCTGCCATAAGTCCATACAAATTGTTTCATATTCTTTTGAAAAATTTAAACTTGTTGACTTGTGAAATGAATTTGTAGGATTTCAGTCTTTCTCAGAAGATTGGTGTAATCCCTCAAATTCACTCTGCCTCTCATGGACTTTCACCTACAAAGCCGAAGACTCGTGCTATATGGGTGAAAAAAGATTCTCTAAGGTGAGTGTTGTTTACTTGTCCCTGATTTAATTCTTTTAATTGTTTGTGGACATGTTTTGTTTTTGTTTTTTAGGTTGTTCCATGTTCTTTTGAAAAATTTAAGCTTGTTAACTTGTGAAATGAATTTGTAGGATTTCAGTCTTTCTCAGAAGATTAGTGTAATCCCTCAAATTCACTCTGCCTCTCATGGATTTTCACCTACAAAGCCAAAAACTCATGCTAGATAGGTGAGAAAAGATTCTCTAAGGTGAGTGTTGTTTACTTGTCCCTGATTTAATTCTTTCAATTGTTTTTGGACATGTTTTGTTTTGTTTTTTAGGTTAAAAAAAAAATCCAAAAACATTGAAAAACATTGAAAATTTTCAAAAAGACAAAAGTATCTTATTTTGTGTCTAGTTTTATTTTTCTTGAGGATTACCTGAATTGTGATATCTCTTTCTTGATTTAGAACATGCTTGACATTGTGGAGAAACTTGAATAGTATGTGTTATATAAGTGCTAAGCTATTTCTGATTTTGTGTGAGTATGTACTAGTTTGTACATATACTCAAGGATTAATTAAGAAATTGATATTTCTTATTTGTATACCCTCTATAGCTTAGTTAAGCACTGTCATGCATTGCATTTGCATTGTTCATTTAGCATAATGTGTGCTTTTTGTTTTTGGTCATAAATTTTTTAAAAACCAAAAAGATTTTTGTGTTTTGTATTTCACATCTTAGATTTATAATCAAGAATTGGCCATATTATCTTTACATAACAAGTTTATGTACCTTGTTTAACTTGGATGAGCTTATTTTATTGCACTTTACTAGTTTGAGCTTTGTAGTGCATGTTGTGTGGGAAGATGTTTATAGTTTTTGATCACTTGATCTTGATCTTGAAGTCACATGCCTTTAATTGTTGGACTTGAACTTATTAAAAAATGCATAAATAACAATCTCAGCATTGTTTACTAGCCAATCATGAACACCTTAATGCCTATCGTAAGATTTTATGCTCAAGAAAGTATAGCATATGCACAAAAAGAACATAAGGTGCAGCCTCGGTTTAAATGCTAAAACTGGAGTGTACATTATTGGACTTTAATTAAATCAATCAAATAAAATTGTTGTGTACATTATCCTGGCTATTTTAATAAGTTTCTAATCAAATAAAATTGGTGTGTACAATATGAGGCAAATCAAGAAACTTACATGATTGCAAGCTTATTTTTTAGGAGATGTGGGAATTATATGATGTAACTCTTTAGGTGATAGTCTCTTTCAAACATATGTGATGAATTTTATAGAAAATGTGATTGATTACTATCTACTTATTACCTCACATGTATCTTTTGCTATTGCTAGTTGCACACACTAGACAAGTTATTCTTTACTAAACTTAGTACATGACAGTATGTGTAAATTTGTTGCGGCCATCCAAGATTACATGTTCCTTGATTTTAATGCAAAATGTGTTTAAAGTTTGAGATTTGAGGACAAATTGATTTAAAAATGTGTTTTTGGAAGATCTGGGTTGAATTCAAGTGTTTTTGAAAAACTTTTAATCTCATACTCATGCATTTCATTCATGAAATATTATATTTTGAGAAGTTTCTGCATAAAAGTGCTCTGTTTTTCAAAAAATTTGAAATTCCAAATTTTCAATCGATTGAAGTTGCTTCTCGATTGATCGAAATTGCAATAAAAATTTTTGTTTGAATCTGCCTAGCTCAATTGGTAATTAATCGTTTCTCGACCAATCGAAACTGAAAATTTTTCAGTTTTTAAGTATTTGACCAATCTATTTTTTCATGCATCATTTATGTTTAGGATTCATATGCATTGCATTGTTTTCTATATCCATCTTGCAGTTTTGTATTCATATCTCTCATTATTTCACACATAACATGCATACACCTTACTAAATTAGGTACTCAACTTGATTTAAAAATTGATTGATTAATTTTTAAGTTATGTATTTTTTAGTATATGCTATTTTTATGTGTGAACTGCAAAAAATATTTTTCTTAAGAGATATGATGGATAATCAATGTGCAAATATTTTCTCTACTCATGCAACTGTTTATGGGTCATATAGTGTCATGTTTGCATTTATTGAAAGAGAGAATATTTTTCTTCATGTATATCATCAACTTAATTTTTTTTTTAAAGTTAGGTTTGCGTGTTTTTATTTATCCCCACCTCCTAAATTTTCCCCAAAACTTATTTTGTTTTTCCTATTTTTATAGGGGTAGAAAAGTTTTTTTTTAACCTTTGTTGTTCTTATAGGGAGTTGTTGCTCTTCATAGGGGAGTTGCCTCTATTCTCTATAAAGCTAGATTCATTTGTTTCCTTGCTTCTCTATTTTCTCTTGACTTTTGTTGTATATGTTTTCTATTTACTCCTTGTTGGAGTTGTCAATACGTGACAAAAAGGGGGAGATTTAGATGAAATGTGGGAATCCAGTTTGTTTTGTTTAGGGGGAGTTAAAACTGTTTTTAAAAGGGGAAGACAATAAATTTTTTATGTATCTAATAGGGGGAGAGTTAGTTTGCATATTTGTTATTTGTTTTAGTTTATTTTGTTTTACTTGTATTTTCCACACATGCGTTTATGTTTTTGTTGAGTGTTTCAGGAATATACAGGTTAATTCAGTAGTGGCTGTTGTCTACACTAGCAACTGATAAATAGTAGTTAGGTTAAATTGTATTTGGGCTATTTGTAACTTTGAGCATTTCATGTTTGTGATGTGTTTTGTCACGGATTGCCAAATGGGGAGTTTGTTAGGTTCTAAGACTTTAGGAACTAATGTATTAGAACTTCAATTTATATTATGTTGGCAAATCATGATCAAAACATAGAGTCTAGGTTTAGGCTTGTTCAAAGTATGTTTATTTGTAAAATTAGAATCAAGTGATTGTAAAATTTATTGGACTAAATCTGCAAGGCTCGATCGATCGAACCACGTGCAGATTTATTTTTCTACAGAGTTCCAATTCAGGCCAAACTCTACTTAAACGTTTTGGGTTTCAAGTAAAACACTCCTATATATAAAGGAAACCCTAAAACGTTTTTATAAGTTTTTTAGAAAGAGAAGAGTGTGCCTTTTTTGTAGATCTAGGGTTTTGTACCCAAAAGCTCTCTAAGGATTTCGTTGCTCTTTATGCTGGGTGTATGAATCTTTTGTGAGATCTAAAGGTGTTTGCCTTCACATACACTTAGAGTTATCAAGAATCAAGATTATGTCAAAAACTTGATCAATTCAATTGCTTATTCAAGACCTTAAAGATACACAACTGGGAGTACTTGTACTTGCTAAGAATCCAAGAAAGAAGTAGTCCGTGGACTCGGAGCTGTCACGTGGTCATGGTAATAAGTTTCCTACTCGAGGTAGCAATAGAATGTTAGTGGTCTAAGTCGCTATTGTGTAAACTTCAATTCTTTCATAGTGGATTCGTTTTACCTTAAGGATAGCTTGGTTAAATCCTTCTCAGGTTTTTTACTGGTTTGGTTTTCCTAGGTTATCATGTTGTTGTGTTCTTTATTTTCTGCACTTTACAATAATATGATATATGTGCGTTAACCTAGATTTGATAATTTGACTAAGTAATCACTTGACTAATTAATTAGATTAATCTGGTTGTGTTTTAAGGGGTCTAAAAACAAACAACTTATTCTTTGCATTTTTTTGTTTTGTTTTGTTTCTAAATATGAAATTTGGAAATTGTCATAGTTATTAATTGGATTTTCCTAGAATGATAACCTACAAAAATGTGGGGTTTCAAAAGAATATTTTGAAAGCCTTAAAAGTTAACAAAAAATCAAAAACATTTTATTTTACATTATAAATTAGTTGTTAACTTGTGCAATGCATATATATGAATGTTAGAGAAAATTTTTATATATGATACATATAATCAAATCATTGAACTGTTAGGTTCTAGTATTTTCATTGTTCACATGCGTCTTTTTTTTTTTAATTGAAATAATTTTCTATTGTATAATAATGTCGACATAGTGAAGATTATTTAGTTTAGTGGCATTTTCTGGTCTCCCTTATAAGGATAACTAGGGTCACCCAAGGGAGTCTTCATGATAAATGTCAAATATCACTTGGCTATGAAACTTAAACACATCAGACAAATGGGGGAGAGTTCTTGTGAGCCGATGAGCTGGCACTACAAGAAACAACTATCGAATTTGTAGATTCCACTAAAAGTCAAAAAAATTATATTGTATATATACAAAACCATTTTTTAATTCAAAATTTAAAATTATGCATAAGAAAATTCTTCAATAACAACTGATTGCTCACAATGACAATAGTTGTCCACCTACCCCTATAAATCTATGCAGTTAATGTGAACAGAATATTGGAACAACAAGTAATGAGCTAAATACCAAAAAAAGTTTCAAAATCACGTACTTAATGAGAAACAAATAGAATACATCAACAAGGGTGGCTAACAACAACTCAATAAATTCGATGGATCTCGATGTAAAAAATTAAAATGAAACAAATTAATAGAAAATGTGGTATTTGAATATATGAAAATGATTACTTAAACCATATAAGAATATCTTGTAGTAAGAAAAATGTCACAAATAGATGTTTTTTAAAGATGCCATGACCTATGTATTCAATAGCACCGGAAAAGTAAATAATTATTAGGGACCACAATTGTAACATCTACCTCCACATCACCAATTACGTAATACGGATCATGACCCATGAATTTTTGTTATGGCAGGGTAACTAAAATTATTTCATGGAAATAATTCAGTTAATGTTATATAGAAACATGATCAAATAAGTTTCACTGTAATTTGCTCAAAAGGTATAAGAATCTAATACCTAAAAACCCATGTTTTGTTTTATCTCCTCACTTCAATTAAAATTTAACCAAATTGGGAAGAACAACCTTTAATTGAAACCCTTAATTAAATATTTGAGAAATTAATTTAATGGATTTTTCTTCTTTTTTTTTTTTTTCTTTTTTTTGGAGAAACTGGCAACCTATATAATGGATTGAAATTTGAAAGTTGGAACACAAAATCCCTTATTTAAAAAGAATAAAAAAATAAAACCCAACCAGGAAAATGTTTTTTACAAAAACATTTAAAATGGGCCACCATAAATACTTCTTAAATTTTTTTTTTTTTTGTGGGGTTTTTTTTTGGGGGGGGGGGGGGGGGGCTATTTTTTTTAAAAGGACCCATAATAGCATTCATGAATGCTACTATAGGTCATGGGTCTTACAAGGGCCTATAGTGGTAGGTCCTTTTTTTTTTTTTTTTTTTTTCAGTTGCTTTTTTTTTTTAATGGATCTATAGTGACGTTCATAAATGCCATTATAGGTCCTTTTTTAATTTTTAATTTTTTTTCAGTTGGTTTTTTTTTTAATGGATCTATAGTGACATTCATGAACGCCACTATAGGCCCATGTAAACCCAGAACTTATAATGGCATTCATGAACACTATAAGTCCTATTTTAATTTTAGTTTTTGTTTTGGTTGGGCTTTTTTTTTTTTTTTTTTTTTTTTTTTTTTTTTTAAAGGATCTATAAATCGGAAATCATCTAGTACTTCTTTTTGTTCTTGTTTCAAAATTTTGTTTATGGTCATCTCTATCTAGTCACTACTAATTGCTACAAAAAGAATGAGGTTTTCGGCCTCTTGTCTTGGTATTCTCAGCTTGAATTGATTATAAGCTTTACCCACTCAAACTTGGTATTCTCAGCTTATGATCTGAATTGATTATAAGCTTAACCTACTCATATACGGAAGAGATGTTCATTTTCCCACATGATTCTTCTTATTGGACAATCTATAAACAAATGCTCCGAAGTCTTCTCAAAAAAAAAAAAAAAAAAAAAAAGCATTACATAAGATGTATTTTGTTTCCTACATGTGAATCTTTTTTACAAATACATGAGCTAGCAGGGATGCATTGATTATTTTGTCATCCCTAAATATTTTTTACTATTTTAATTTGTTAATATGATAGTAAAACAACTATGAAACAAAGATAATAAATATATGATTTCGTGTGTAATTTAAAGATACTTGCATTGATAGTTTTCTTATAGTATTCAATCACAATCATTTTGTGTCAATCAGCATTGTTGAGAACTCTTTTAGCCATATTACCATTCTTTTTGTTTCGCTGGAAAACTTTCTGTAAAAATAGTTTTCTATATTTTCCAGTATTTGGTAGCACCAAAAAAAAAAAAAAAAAAAAAAAAACTAGTCAATGAAAAACTATCTTTGGTCAATGGAAAATCCTAATAAAAATAAGGCTTATTTATTATAGGTTGTTTTACAATCTATCTCTCACGTGTTGCATCTTCTATAAATATTATCTTTGTTTGTAACTGTGGGAAACATAAATTTTTGGCGTCTTCTCTCTCTCATGGTAAGTTTTCTCACTTTTTCTCTCTTCCCTTTACTTTTTCACTGGTCACACCCTTACTTTCACTAACTCTGATTTCTCCTCTTCTCATAGATCTCTCTCTCTCTCTCCAACTATCTCTCTTCTCTCTTTCTCCATGTTTATCTTCTCCTTCGTAACACAATTCTTTGATTAGATTTTTTTTTCCTTCACTGATTGGTCAATAGCTCTGACTTGCAAAGGAGAACAAATTTGCAACAGTAATTTTTCATTCCTCTCTACTAAAATCCCAATTCTTTACTTTGAATTTCAAGCTTGATTTTCTTTTTTCTCTAAGAAATTTTCGGTTTGATGGATTCCAAGCAAAAGTTACTTCTTTTTCATACATAAAGTGCAAAAAAATAAAAATAAAAAATGAAAAAAGAAGAAGAAGAAAGAAAGAATGAAGTAAAAGATGAAAATTTTAAACATAGTACCTATATTGCTCTAAATTGCTATTACATGGGACAATCTTTACCATGGACTAATAATATTGTTATATAACGAATGATAATTGTTTAGGGGAATTGTATTTGTTGGCAGATACTTTATGCTAATATTATGCAGTGGTGATATATTATGCAATACATTATGTAAATACATAATTTGGAGTAATATTGAAGACTTGTGGTTGACCATAGTAGGCAATTAGTATACCAACAAAAAGAGTAGACAATTAAAAGTTATTGATATTTATACCCATTGAAAATGTATTCCCCTGTCAAATTTATATATATATATATATATATATAGAGAGAGAGAGAGAGAGAGAGAGAGAGAGAGAGAGAGAGAGAGAGATGGTTGATATGTGTGTGTGTGTATGCATACATATGTGCGTACATTAGGTAGAGATCAAGAAAATTTGACAACTAATTAATTTTGATTGTATCTGTAAGGACACGATTTTGTGACGAACCTAAACAGTATTGTGTTCGTACGTAAAAGGCCCAGACAATATGATTTGTAGAGCGTGGGTGTAAAGAACTAGGTTAACTGTGATATCTACCTCCAAGATTTACTCTCAAGCCCGTTCAAGATTTTAAAGTTGGTATAATGAACGTTTTTCTTTAGTGATTAGTGCAATTCTCTCTTTTTCCTCTTCCTTTCTCCTTTCTAGTTTTTGTCTGTTCTTCTCTTTTCTTTTTCTCCCCCGATCCCTTTCTTCATGTTATTCTTTTAGTTTATATACCCCTCTTTGCGCTCCATCCTTGCCGCACACGTGTAGGTTATGTCCGGAGGATTTCTTTCTGTCCCATCTGGCACCTCCTGGAACTTCCTATGGGCAGCACATTTAATTCTTGGCTATACCCCCCTTTCTTTTGGCTTTCAGGCGCCGAAGTGCGTGATTAGGGCACGCGATCCTCGGCTTCGCCGTATCAGTGTTGCCTACGAAGGGTTCATTGTTCCAGAGGGTATTCCACTTCCCAAACACACACCTCTCACAGAGCCTCTTTTCGTGGCCAGCGTCTAGGCGGGGCCTTCTTCACCCTCACCTTCCCTCAAGAAAAAGGGAACCAATAGGAGAAGGAAAAGGGGAAAAAACAAGGAAACCGTTGTAACAGTATCTGAATCCACGGACGGTTTCGAGATTTTCGATCAGCCCACAAGCCCCAAGGAAAGTTCTGACGAGATGGGGGTACAAAGGAAACCCTAGAAAAGCTTGATGGAGCTGATAGGAGGTCAACAGGGAAAGTCTGCACCTGCCCAAACAATACCATCCCAGGTTTCACCTCTTCCAACCAGTTCTCCTCCTCCAGTTCCTCGCCACCCTCCTCGATCATCTCCGCAACCAGCGCTGCCCAACGCTACGAAGCAAGAGAAGCGCAGAGAACAGAAGGGTAAAGGGGTGGCAGATGCGAGCAAATCTCGTCCCACTCGAGAGGAGGATGTCCAACGAGCTACAAAGCAGCAGAAAACTAGGCACCCCGCTACGCGGGGCCAAGAGAAATCCGATTCCCCACATCCCGATTCACAAGCGTGGCTGCCAGTTCCTATACTCGGTGGGGAGCCCCTGCGAGACGATGCCTCTATAAGAGATTTTAACGGCAGCATTGGGTATCATGTGGCCTCGGCCATAGAGGAGGCCTTATTGCTCCCAAAGGATATGGCTGAGCTAAAGAATGTGAGGAAGAATCAACTCATCCTTAACAATAAACGATATTTGGGCATGGTGAGAAGCTGTCTTTTACACTGTTCCATTCTGTGACTGTTACTAATGCGCACTTTTCATTAACTATAACGCTAACTCACCCCCCCTTATTTTTTACAGATCATCCAAAATACCTTCAAGCTAGATGAAATGCTCAATGCTTGCTCCAACCAGCTAGATGGTGAAAGGAAAAGAAGGGTAATGGCTGTACAAACCTGTCCAAATCTGAACAGGATCTAACCGACGCAAGGAAAAAGCTACAGGTCGAAGAAGAAGCTCGCAAGAGTGCTGAATCGACATCAGAAGGCTACTAGAAGCAGGCCGAGGAACAAGCCAAGCTTCTGCGCGAGGCGAATGCCGAGCTGAAGAAGACTCAGGAGCAAGTTCTCGTTCTTAAGAAGCACCTAGAAGAAACTCAGAGGCTAAGGGAGAAAGCTGAAAAGCTCAAAGAACAAGCCGAGGAAGCGAAAATCAAGTTCGAACAGGCAATGAATGAAGCCGAGCAGAGGGGCTACGAAATTGGGATAGCTGAAACTGAGAAAGCTTTAAGAGCCGAAGTTCCGGAGGTGTGCCATATCTTCTGCGCGAGAACCTAGAACGAGGCTCTTAACCGTGCCAGGGTTGAAGCCTCATCTGAACTACGTAAGCCAGAGAACGTATATTACCCCAAAGCGATACGCCCCTCAGCCCCTCAACCATACCAGGTTGATACTCCTTCCCCAGCTATTAACCCTAACGAGGAGGTTTTGCCTCGCAATTCCCCTACAGGAGCTTCCCCAAACAAATCCACCACTGCTTCGAAGGCGGAGACGGTCTCACAGGGTTTTCAACAAGAATTGGACTCCACAGTTCAATCAACTGGGGGCATTACCAATTAAAATTAAAAAAGTAGAAACTGTTTTGTAATTTTAAATAGACACTTAATAGAGGACTTTCTCGCTTATTTTCTTATCATTCTGATGGCTCTAAGTCATCTTCACACTTACTTACTTTGTCGTCGTAACTTTGTATGGGTTCATTTCACCCACCTTTTTCATTGTACGTCAATCTTGCATTCGAAGCTCTCTCTTTCTGACTCCTTAATGAATGCTCATAGGGCATTATTTTCACCAAGTTTATGATTTGGAAAACTCATCACCACTCTATTTACCATTTAATAATTCGATACACCACTTAGCAGGTCAATTTCTACCGAGTTTGTGGTCTGAGGATTTGGCATAACCTAGTTTCTGTTTTAACAATTCAGTACGAATGATAGGATGTTAATTTCCACTAAGTTTGCGATCCGAGGACCTGGCATAACTTAGTTTCTGTTTAACAATACAACATGAATGATAGGATGTTAATTTCCACTAAGTTTGCGATCCGAGGACCTAGCATAACTCAGTTTCTGTTTAACAATTAAGTATGAATGATAGGATGTTAATTTCCACTAAGTTTGCGATTCGAGGACCTGGCATAACTCAGTTTCTGTTTAACAATTCAATATGAATGATAGGATGTTAATTTCCACTAAGTTTGCGATCCGAGGACCTGGCATAACTTAGTTTCTGTTTAACAATTCAGTATGAATGATAGGATGTTAATTTCCACTAAGTTTGCGATCCGAGGACCTGGCATAACTTAGTTTCTGTTTAACAATTCAGTATGAATGATAGGATGTTAATTTCCACTAAGTTTGCGATCCGAGGACCTAGCATAACTTAGTTTCTGTTTAACAATACAACATGAATGATAGGATGTTAATTTCCACTAAGTTTGCGATCCGAGGACCTGGCATAACTCAGTTTCTGTTTAACAATTCAGTATGAATGATAGGATGTTAATTTCCACTAAGTTTGCGATCCGAGGACCTGGCATAACTTAGTTTCTGTTTAACAATTCAGTATAAATGATAGGATGTTAATTTCCTCTAAGTTTGCGATCCAAGGACCTGGCATAACTTAGTTTCTGTTTAACAATTCAGTATGATAGGATGTTAATTTCCACTAAGTTTGCGATCTGAGGACCCGGTATAACTCAGTTTCTGTTTAACAATTCAGTATGATAGGATGTTAATTTCCACTAAGTTTGCGATCTGAGGACCTGGCATAACTCAGTTTCTGTTTAACAATTCAGTATGATATGACAGGATGCGAAATTTACAGGATGCATATTTGACGTAAGTTAAAAGAGAATATTTGAATTAAAACTTCTTTACTAGTAATAATACCTTCTGAGATTATTTACATTCCAAGGATGGAGTACAGGTTTTTCATCTAGGTCCTCTAGATAGTAAACTCCTATTCCTGCTACAAAGGTAATCCGATATGGTCCCTCCCAATTGAGTCCCAGTTTTCCCCAATTTGGATTCTTAGTGGCCCCCAGGACTTTTCTCAGCACCAGATCTCCTATAGCTAACGGCCTCATCCTCACATTGCTATCGTAGCACTGCTTGAGTTTGTGCTGGTAGTAAGCTAGCCGAACCATCGCGCTCTCCCTTCGTTCTTCAATCAGGTCTAAACTTTTTTCCAACATCGCATCATTATTACTAGAAGAGAATGCACTGGTCTTCAACGTTGGGAATTCAGTTTCCAGGGGAATAACGGCCTCGGCCCCATAGGTCATGGAGAAGGGAGTTTCTCCTGTCGAACGTCGGGGTGTTGTCCGATACGTCCAAAGCATATGTGGTAGTTCTTCCACCCATTTTCCTTTCGCGTCGTCTAGTCTCTTTTTAAGCCCATTGACAATGATTTTGTTAACAGCTTCAGCCTGTCCATTGCCTTGTGGATAAGCTGGAGTGGAATATATGTTTCTTATTCCCAGTTCTGAACAGTATTTCCTAAAGGCATTGCTATCGAACTGGAGCCCATTGTCCGAAACAAGAGCTCGTGGGATTCCAAATCGCGTAATAATGTTCTTCCAGACAAACTTCTTCACATCTACGACCCGGATGTTCGCCAAGGGTTCAGCTTCAACCCATTTAGTAAAGTAGTCTGTGCCGACCAGCAGGTACTTCTTGTTTCCTATAGCTTTAGGAAAAGGGCCGACAATGTCCAGCCCCTATTGTGCAAAGGGCCAAGGGCTTGAGAGAGGGTTAAGAACTCCTCCGGGTTGGTGGATATTCGGGGCATATCTTTGACACTGATCGCATTTTTTAACGTACTCTTGCGCTTCTTTCTGCATATTCGGCCACCAATAACCTTGCGTTAGTGCTCGGCATGACAGGGACCTTCCTCCTGTATGGCTTCCACAAATGCCCTCATGCAACTCTTCCAGGATTAATTCTGCTGTCTCAAGAGGCACGCAGAGCAAGTATGGCCCAGAGAAGGACCGTCTATATAGCTTTTTATCCTCGGATAACCAGTACCAAGGTGCTCTCCTTCGTATTTTCTCAGCTTCCACCTTATCTTCGGGCAACACGTCACTGTCGAGAAATTTTAATATAGGGTCAATCCAGCATGGCGTCAAACTAGCTTGACGAATTTGGCAAACTTCCTTTTCTGGTGAAGTGGGAGTACGCAAGTCTTCGACGATAATTACCCGAAGGAAATTTCGTACTGAGGAGGTGGCAAGGGTCGCTAAGGAGTCAGCGTGGGTATTTTCCCCTCGTGGAATATGTAATACGTCAAAAGATTCGAACTCTGTTCGCATATGCCTAACCCGGTTCAGATACCCTTGCATCCTTGGGTCTCTGGCCTCCAACTCTCCAGTCACCTGGCCAACGACCAGCTTCGAGTCCGAGAACAGTTTCACCTCCTTTCCACCCATCTTATGGACCATGCTCATTCCCATTATCAGAGCTTCGTACTTTGATTCATTGTTAGTAGCCGAGAACCCTAGTCTTAGCGACTTCTCGATGATGACCTCTTCGGGAGATATCAGAACCAATCCCAATCCAGCTCCCCGTTGGTTTGCGGCCCCATCCACGTATACCTTCCATACCGACCCTCCTGGCGCGGATATCGCGCAAACCGATTTTTCATCCATGTGATCTTGATTCCTACTAACTTCCTCAGGGCACTCAGCGAATCCAGCTACCAAATCGGCGAGAACTTGACCCTTCACAGAGGTGCGAGGCATGTATTTGATGTCAAAAGCACCCAGAATCGTTCCCCACTTGGCAATTCTGCCGGTATAGTTAGCACTTCTAAGTATGGATTTGAGAGGCAATTGGGTCAAAACAACTACAGTGTGAGCTTGAAAATAGTGCAGAAGTTTACGTGTTGCATGGACGACTGCCAGTATGGCCTTCTCTAAGGACAGATATCTCACCTCGGCTTCATGGAGGGATTTACTTACATAATAAACTGGCCTCTGGACGCCATTGTCTTCTCGCATCAAGACGAAACTGACTGCGTGAGGAGCTACTGCCAGATAGGCATACAACACCTCATCCACTTCAGGGCTAGACATGATCGGCGGTTTGGATAAATAGTCTTTCAACTGCTGGAACGCCTCAGCGCACTCCTCGGTCCATTCGAATCCCTGCCACTTATGTAACAGACGGAAAAAAGGACGACACCTTTCAGCCGACCTAGAGATGAATCGGTTCAACGCAGCAGTCATCCCCGTCAACCTCTGCACTTCCTTTGGATTTCGAGGCGCTTGCAAATCGTTAATGGCCCTAATCTGATCTGGATTCACCTCAATTCCCCTATGGGTCACCATGTACCCCAAGAATATCCCGGAACCTACACCAAAGGAGCACTTCGAAGCATTCATGCGCAACTTATGTTCTCTCAATATCCCGAAGATGCTAGTGAGGTCCTCCACATGTTCAGTCACTACCTTGCTTTTCACCACCATGTCATCAATATAAACTTCAATACTTCTGCCCAGCTGTGGCTCAAACATTTTCGTCATCATGCGTTGGTAGGTGGATCCAGCGTTTTTCAGACCGAAGGGCATCATCTTGTAATGGTAGTTCCCAACTGGGGTCACGAAAGTGGTCTATTCTTGATCATCGGCGGCTAACGGTATTTGGTGATACCCTTGAAAGGCATCCAAGAAACTCATCCTAAGGTGGCCCACGGTCGCATCCACCAGCTGGTCAATCTTCGGCATAGGAAATGGGTCCTTAGGGCATGCCTTATTAAGATCCGTGAAATCCACGCACACTCGCCATTTCCCCGTCTTCTTCTTCACTACCACCGTATTGGCCAGCCATTGGGGGTAAAATACTTTTTTGATAGCCCCAGCCTGTTTTAGCTTGGCAACTTCACTTCGGACTGCCTCGGCATGCTCTTTCGATGGTCGCCGAGGAATTTGCCTCTTGGGGGGAACGGCAGGGTTTACATTGAGTCGGTGACAAATGAAACTTGGGTCTACTCCTGGGGCTTCATACGAGTCCCATGCAAAGACGTCCACATTAGCTCGGAGGAACTCCAGCAAACTCGCTTTCTCTTGCAGAGGCAACTTGGCCCCAACCCGGAAGAATTTCTCTGGATCATCAGTAACAGTCACCTTCTCCAGATCTTCACACTCTACCCCATTGGTTGGTGCGTCTAAACCTGATGCTGGGGACTTTAATTGCTATGACTCATTATCGGCTGTAGCCGAGGATTCTGCCTCCGGCCGATGCCGAATAGCCGCTACTTGGCACTGCCGAGCAGCCGCTTGGTTCCCTACTATCTCCAGCACTTGGTTTCCGGATGGGAACTTCACCTTCTGATGTAGGGTGGATGAAACCGCCTTAAGTGTGTGAAGCCAAGGTCTGCCCAAGATAGCCGTATACGGAGAATAAACATCTACGACAATAAAATCCACCTCCACCACCTCTGTGCCTGACTGCACGGGCAGCCTGATTAGCCCCATGGGAATGACTAACCTTCCCTCAAAACTGATTAGAGGGGAGTTATAGGTTGTCAAGTCCTGCTGTTTCAAACCTAGCCCCTTGTACAAATCCGGATACATCACATCCGCTGCGCTTCCCTGATCAACCATCACTCTTCGAACATCGTACCCACTAATCCTCAGCGTTACCACCAAGGCATCCTCATGGGGTTGTATGGTTCCAACCAAATCTTCGTTTGAAAAACCCAAAATCAAGGGGACACGCCTCTTGGCTCTCTTCCATGCTTGAGAATGATCCTCGGCCGGGGATCGGGACACCGACAACACTCTGGTGGGGCAAGATCCAGTCCTCCCCAGGGCCGCAAAGATAACGTTGATCGTACCCCGAGGGAGCCTTGATGAAGCATCCCCACGCACCTCGGAACCTGCTTAGCTCGTCCTTCCGCTGGAGTGATGCAAGAGCTGCCTTAATTTCCCTTCCCGAACCAACTACTCCAAATGGTCCTATAAATTCCTGCAATTGTCTGTCGTGTGCCCATGGTCCTGATGGTAATGGCAATACAAACTCGGGTTGCGTTTTGTAGGCTCTCCCGCCATCCTGTTCGGCCATTTGAAAAATGGCTCATCCTTTATCTTCTCCAAAACCTGCTGAACAGGCTCCCGAAATACCGCATTAACAACTTGGGCGTCCACCGAGGCCGACTGGCCAACAAAGTCCCTCCTCGGTCGGTTGTTATTATAACGATCCGACCTGAAATCCCTCCTCTCCTGAGGGATCATCTTGGCCTTTCCTTTCCCCTGAAGTTGATCCTCCTCTATCCTTTTGTACTTCTCTATTCTATCCATCAGTTGGCGCACACTGGTAACAGGCTTACCCGTCAAGGATTTCCTCAAGTCGTGATCAGCTGGGAGACCGGCTTTGAAAGTGGTTATAGCCACAGCGTTATTCTTCCCCCCCTATTTCGTTAAACATCTCCCAATACCTATCCGAATAGTTCTTGAAAGTCTCGTCCTCTCGTATAGACAAGGTCAACAAGGATCCCAGAGGCAAAGGAGTCCTGCTGCATGTAATAAAACGAGCACCAAAAGCCTGGGTCAGTGCTTTGAAAGATCCAACAGAATTGGCCCTTAAGCCATTGAACCACCTCATCGCCGTTGGACCCAAACTCGACGGAAAAATCTTGCACATCAGAGCATCATCCCTGGAATGAATAGCCATCTTCTGGCTGTAATAGCTTACATGTTCCACCGGATCCGAATGACCATCATACAGAGAGAACGTAGGTTGATTGAACCGCCGAGGATGGGTAGCATCATCTATGCTTCTTGTAAAGGGTGACCTGGAAATTTGACTCAAGGCTTTGTTCATGGCATCGTTTCCCAAGCCCCTGCTAGTTGGACTTTTACGCCTACGCCTATGGCGACGCTCCTCTTCGTAGGAGAAAGTCTCGCTCTGCGGAGTTCTCGACCTCCGCCTGTAGCTAGTTCCATCCGACTCCCCGGACAATAGTTCGGAGCGAGGTGGGGAACGTTCCCGTCGTGCATGGCGCAACTCTCTCTTCAAGTCCGCAATCTCACGTTGCAGATCCCCACCATGCTTCGCGTGGGAAACGTGACTCTTCCCGCGTGTATGGCTCCTCGTGGTATGAGTGGTATGTATACTCCCCTCCCGGACTAACCTCCGTTCGGGACTCCTTCGAGGACCACCATGCTGAGAGCCCCTTGATTCCGCCTGATGCAAGTTGACATCATCCTGTTGCAGCCCCGCTGCGGGATGAGGTAGTTCCACTCCTTCCATCGGAAACGTTGTATCAGAGGTTGTACAAGCTAACACAAGCTCTCCCCACAGACGGCGCCAATTGTAAGGACACGATTTTGTGACGAACCTAACAGTATTGGGTTCGTACGTAAAAGGCCCAGACAATATGATTTGTAGAGCGTGGGTGTAAAGAACTAGGTTAACTGTGATATCTACCTCCAAGATTTACTCTCAAGCCCGTTCACGGTTTTAAAGTTGGTATAATGAACGTTTCTCTTTAGTGATTAGTGCAAATCTCTTTTTTTTCTCTTCCTTTCTCCTTTCTAGTTTATGTCTGTTCTTCTCTTTTCTTTTTCTCCCCCGATCCCCTTCTTCATGTTATTCTTTTAGTTTATATACCCCCCTTTTGCGCTCCATCCTTGCCGCACACGTGTAGGTTATGTCCGGAGGATTTCTTTCTGTCCCATCTGGCACCTCCTGGAACTTCCTATGGGCAGCTGTAAGGCTGCTTCCCTACTGTTCAGGTATCACCTCCACATTAATGCGGCCAGAGAGTTGGTTGAGAGGTCATTAATGCGGAGGCAGCTGTAGTTTCAGATATTTGTTTGCCTTATCTCTTTCATCTTTAGTCGGCTACTCTACCCTCTGAGATGACCTAATTCTGAGATCTGATCGCAGCGAGACCACGTCCTGATCGTCCTCGGACGCGATCTTCCTCGGACGCGTACTGCCGAGGAGAATGGTGTCCTCGGACGGGTATACAGCCTCGGATGGGCCACTGGCCCAACGATCCTGAACTAATTCTGAATCCTATGGGCCTATTAATCGAACGATCCCCACAGTATCTATTGTCAAAATTTTAGTATAAAAACCAAATTCATTCTTGGTTTTTTTTATTTATAATGATTACATTAGTTGATTTACATAATACACATGTTTAAGATTATACAAGAAATATTTTAAAAAAAAAATTGCATACCAAACACCAGAAAACATTCTCAAACTCATTTTCAAGGTCGTTACCAAATACTAGAAAATAAGACAGTTTTCTAGAAAATGCTCTTTGGAAAATAAACCATTTTCCAGTAAACGTTAATGTTAAAACAAACAAAGTGGTACATAAATTATATAAAGTTAGACAGGGGCGGAGCCACTTCACTCCTTGCCCCAAAATTTTTCAAATTTCCTTTAGAGTATATATAAAATTGATTTGGGCCCCTCCAAAAATTGATATCCGGCCTCCCCCAAAATTATTTCAACAATTCTTCTTGAGTTCTAGTCCAACACAACTTCAAATAAAATAAAAACCTTGGCCCACAGCCAGCCCCACCAGCCAGCCCCAAATCCTTAATAAAGCAAAAATTTTCTCCTCTAAACTAAGCACACTTCCAGCCCAACCCAACCCCAAATCTAAAATACCTAATCAAACAAAACAAAGGCATCTTCCATCCTCACCGTTTGAAAAAAAAAAGAGAACAATTTGACTGTCACGACTACACCTTGGTTTTTTTCCTTCTCAGTTCCAATTCACGCCTCTAATAGTATCACACCTTTGCCTTGGAAACAATCTCCTCACCCGGTCGCCATGACACCGCAGCCTCCACTAGCCTGTTGACTTGTTCATCACCTCAACCTCAAGCCCTCACCTCAATTCCTCAAGGTATCTCATTCAATCATTCTCATCTCACTTCTCTCTCTTTTTCTCAACAACTAAACTAAATATTGAAGTCTGATTAGCATAATAGAAATATCAAATATTTGTAAGTGAATGTGTGATATCCCTTTGCCAGCACAACTATTTATACATATTTGACTTTTTTTTTTTTTTTTTTTTTTTTTTTTTTTTTTTTTTTTGCGTTTATTGTTATTGTATTCTTTATTCTTGACCCACTAACTCCATTGACTCTATGACTTCACCTTTTGGCTTTTGTGTTGTTTGTCTCTTGAGTGGGGGCAGGGCGGGGCTTGCATTTTGTAGTTGGGTAGTAAAGTAAGTAAATTATAAATAAAATAAAATAAAAAAATCTATGGAAGGCAATTGGGATGAGGGCCGTGAGTCTGTGTATTTTGTTTTCAACCATTACATTATGCAAGGTAGCAGGGTGTTGTTAATTTATTTGGTTTATGTTGTTTGTTTATACTTTTGATTGATTTGTTTATTTAATTTTTTTATCCTAATAGGCCATTATATAATTAAATGTGTATTTACATTATAATTCATGTAAGAATGAATTTTATATGATAATTTATTATAAGTTAGTTTATCATTTTTTAAATTGATTTTTTTTTTTTTTTGGATTGAAATTAGGTGCCAAATAATGAGCAAACGACAAACAATTGATGCATTCTTTAAGAAAAAAGATATTAGTCACCAATAATATGATAGTTTATATAAATAAGGAAATTGCAGGGAATTTCACTGTAGAGATGATAATGGATGAACTTTATTCCATGAAAAATTGTCGCCAAGCATGATTTGATGTGAATATTCTTTTTTGTATGTCTACATTAAACTAGATAGTTTTTCATGTTCATAACGTACAAAAATATGATAATATATGAAAATTGATAATTTTGTATTTAATAGACTTATGAATTATATTTAGTATATCTCAACTACAACCCGGCCCCCTCAAGTAATTATTCCTGGCTACGCCCCTGAAGTTAGAGATGCTACTTTGGCAATTGTTAAATTTTCATTTTTGAGAAATTTAATTTCTAGAATAAAATAGTCATTTTGCATTTTTTTTTTTTTTGGAAATTTCCAAAAATTTATGTAAATTTAAAATCAAATCATAATAGGTCTAGAATAATAGTTTTTTCCTAAATTAAAATTAAGGTTTTGATCAAGGATGGTACTACAATAAGCATGCATGGGATTAAACTTGGTAAAGTTTGATTGGTACTTGAAGGATTGATTAAAAATCACATAAAGTTTAGTTCTCATTTTTTAAATGGTAAATGATTGTGGACAAGTGAACAAGGGATAATCCTAAGTGATAATGTAGAATTTCTTTATTTAGTAAACTATTTATCCATCATTCCAACAATAGATAATCATCTCCATAGTTTTAAAAATTAATTCTAATTAAGGTGAACCTAATCAATAAAGAATAAAATTGTACAAAGGTCATTATAATTGAAATTACACTCCAACATGTTGGGCTTGATGGGGGTGTAACATTGCTAACCGCTAAAGCTAATAAGAGGCTTAAGAGCATTGTGACTTGTCAGTGTCTTTTTTTTTTTTTGGGTGTGTGACACGATTTCAGCCGTAACGTTGAAACTGTGTTACATTGAATAAATCTCTTGAAGACATAATTTCAGCATCAATATTGGAGATATGATTCCAAAGAAGGAATGTTTTGAAGCTACAACTTTTAGGAAAGCATACGTTACCAAATATTTTAACAATTTACCATCTTTATTTTAAATAAAAGATAAATGATATGTCTATAATATTTTTACAATAAATCCTAAGTAGTAAGTTATTACTAGTTGTTATTGTTAGGGCAAAAAAATAATCTTAGTATTAATTTCAAATTTGAACCAATAATATTGTGCAAAAGTTCCCAACCTATAATATTCTATTTTTGTGAGCACAAAAGAAATTTGAATCCAAAACTAGGAAAGTTACGATATTGTTCAAGGTAACTTGAGTTTATTTGGTGCCACAATTATTTCAGCCGTCATATGGAACAACGAAACCAAACAAATCTGAATAAGTAAAACCTTCTTAAAGATTATATCATCGTTCTCTTATAGATTTAACCAAGTAGGCGATAAGTTGGCATTGCAGACAAGTGCTCAGCTCTTCGCATTGATAGCCCAAACTTCTCACTCATTTCCAAGTCATTAGGCAACATACCACTAGGGAGCTCCCAGTGAAAGCAATGTAGTAATTGAGCTAGAACATATTTAACAGTTGTAAGGCCTAGATGCATTCCAGGGCACCCTCTGCGACCAGACCCAAATGGGATAAGCTGGAAGTCACGTCCTTTGAGGTCTATATTACTATTTATGAACCTTTCAGGGTAAAATTCTTCCACATTATCAGACCACACACAAGGATCTCGTCCAATAGCCCAAAAATTTATTATTATTCGTGATTTCTTGGGGACATAATATCCATTGACCTCAATGTCCTCCATGGATTCATGTGGGACTAATAATGGTCCAACAGGATGAAGTCGTAAGCTTTCCTTCACCACCATATCCAAGTACGGTAATTTCGCCAAATCAGTCTCCTCCACCATCCGATTCATTCCAACTACACGTTCTAGCTCCTCCTGTGCATGTTTCATCACTCGTGGATACCTCAAGAGTTCAGAAAATGTCCACTCAATCGCAGCAGCTGAAGTGTCATATGCACCCGAAATCATGTCTAGTATGATAGCCTTGATATTTGTTCGATCAATAATGTATACTTGCTCATCATGAGGATTCATGGGTTGGTTCATCAAAGAAAGCAGCGTGTCTATAAAGTCTGTTTCCCGATCTTGTTGACCACTACTAGGAATTTTTTCATGCTCCTTGATGATATTCTCCAAGACTATGTCCAAAGCCTTGCTACATTTCTTCATACGTCGTGTCAATCCCTGATAGAAATAATTAGCTTGAAAATCACTATGCCAAGGATACCATTTCGCAAATTTTACTAAAAATATACCTATGAAATTGATGTGGTAACTATACATCCATGTAAATGGTGCTACATCAGTTAATACTAGACGTAACCAAATTGTCACCTCAATTCCTTAATTGAATTTTTGTATTGGAATTTTTAAAAAAATTAAGAATTAATTAATACAAAGGGAAACCAGCATGAGCTTGAACATGAAAATGGTATACCAGATCCACCTAATTCATGCAAAATGCAATCCTAGTCATTAAGGTCTGTTATATCTTTTTTTTCTAATAATCCAATAATTAGAGAGAGGATTTGAGTTTTTTATTTCTTCATTAGAAGCATGAAGCATCAAAGTGACTTTTTGAAATTGTGCGTTTTGAAAATTTGGTGATTTTATTAAGTGCGATATGAAATTGGACTTTTTAAAAAGTAGAATGTTTGGTAAAAGTTATTAAAAATGCATTCAGCAAAATTGCAGTTTGAGGTGTAAATTAAAAAAAAAAAAATGCAAACTATATATTAGGTAATTCTTTCATAATTATGGTTTCATCTTCTTATTAATAATAATAATAATATTAATATTATAGTTTGTCTTAGTTATTATTTTTATTAGTGTCTTAATTATTTATAATAGTAATTAATTTTTTAATTTTTCATCATGACAGAGTACAAAATGATAATGCAAAAAAAAAAAATGTATACCAATAATCAAGTTTATATTGTACCACATTATATTAAAAAAAAGGGGCAACTACTAATAAAACAACCATCTTGGAGTCTATCTCTATTATTGTGTTGAATTTAATTTTTATTGGTAAAGATAAAACTATATGCTTTTTTTTATTGATTAATGCAACTAAGTCTGTGAATTCAATTAGGAAATCTAATGTACAGTATATAAGTTTTACCTAAAATCTAATAAAATCAATTTTGAAAAAAAAAAAAAAAAAAAAAAAAAGGTACTCTTTAAAAAAAATTAAACCCACATACTCACTAAGTACAAAAGTAATATTAAACCTACAAACCTTATCAACAATAAATCCACTCCACCAATAGGTAGGTGACACCTCACCCACCCATATTTTCTCCAACCAATTAGGTTCCATGCTTCTAAATTTTTTATTAAAAAAATAAACTAGGTTTCATGCTTTATCACTCATAAATTTAATATACAAAATTTAACTTTTGTATATTATCACGTGGATGATTATATCCTTTTAGCCATTACATAGGCAACGTTCAAAGCGTAGTGTTCTAGAAAGAATACAACCACATTTTAAAACAATAATAAAAGTAGAAATATAAAGAACAATGCAAAGACTACATTTATCTACATTATTTTTGCCACAATTCGTCATTTAGCTAGTTGTGAGTGATAGAAGTATGAATTGACATGGAACAATCATTTTTTCTCCATTACTCACAACTTGTCACATAGAAAATTGTACATATAATTGTGATCTAGCATTTTTCAAATATAAAATATACAGGAAAACGTCATGTTCATCTTATGATATGGTAGCTTGAAATCAGAATAATCAGTTCTTTTCCTCTTCTTCTTTTTCTTTTTTTTCTCTAAGAATTATCATTTACTCCACAATAATGTCAGCACTATAAATTTTGTCACAACTGTCCTACATGATAAACTGAGTGATGAAGAAAATATTGTGAGTTTATGTTATAATAACGAACTACTAAACACATTATGTCAAATAAAACAATTGTTACAAAGCATGTGTGAAGTGTGTTGTATTGTTTACTCCATAAATATGCGTGGCATTGAAGTCCAAAATTTGTGGGACCAAATTTATTGAACCATTTATGCCATTTATGGGCATATATGCTCTGTCAATTGCAAATATTGTAGTCTTGTGGAATTGGAATAGGGTGGTAGAAGATAAGATTAGTTTATTACTTATCAAAGTGTAAGGAATTAAAATAAGAAGAAAAAAGAGAGTAAAAGAATTGTTGAGAAAGAGACAAAACAATATAATACTAGAAATGATTAGCCATGTGATTTTCAAGGTGGCCGTGTTATGCAAAGATTTTACGAAGATTTGAAATCTTAAGATTTAAACATGTCTTATTTTTCTTATACCACAACCATAAAGTTTAAATAGAAAAATATATCATCTGGGAAGCGGGCTCAAGATGTAGGATCTGGGGAGCATATCTAAGTATTTCTAAATATATATATATATATATATATATTTTAAATAGTCCTTCTATTATTTTAGAAAATTTTTATATTACTTTTATAAAAAAAAATATAAAACACGGTCAAAAAGACACAGTTGCATTTTTCTTTTCCTATAAAGAAATTCTAAAATTATTTGCTAAACACATCCTTTAACTTTTCCAACAAAATAAATAAATAAATAATAGAGCAATCGGATTTTGGATTTGGCTATATATGGAAGAGGGCAAAGATTAAGAGCTAGTAAATCAAGCCAAACTTCATAAGCCTACTCCAAATACCATGGTCCAGCTAATCATAAAGATTTAATAAGACTCGGATAAAGTTGAATTGATAGAAACTTACATACCTGTAGATCAAGTGCCCCAAGGTAAGGCACATAATCAGCTAGATTGAAAGCCCCCGCCAAGCTCAAGTTCTCCTCAATAAGCGTTTTCAAGTCGAATCTATCATCACTACTTCGCCCAAATATCATTCTACATGTAGTTTCCTCATTAAGTTCGCACACTTTCCCACTAAGGTCCACGACCTCATGCGCCGCCGCGGCTTTTTTCAGTGACTGCACTAGTGATCCTACCTCCGCCTTCCTCACAGGTGCAAATGAATCTATTTTTGAAACACTAAGAAGTTGCAACGTACATAGTTTCCTAATGTTGCGCCAATATGAACCATACTCGGTGAAAGCCATGCCCTTGGTACCATAAGCCAAGTATTCAGAGACTT
Organism: Quercus lobata; assembly: GCF_001633185.2. Lineage (NCBI taxonomy): Eukaryota > Viridiplantae > Streptophyta > Magnoliopsida > Fagales > Fagaceae > Quercus > Quercus lobata. Next base: position 48,842,899 of record NC_044909.1, read on the forward strand.
GGAGTTTTGGCCGGCTAGCAAAAATGGTGTCATGGGTCTTTAAAAATAGCTCAGCAGCTTGAGGAGATGAGACCACAATAGTTGGTACATTGCCAAGCCGTAATGACATGATGGGTCCATATTTTTTGGCTAAGCTATGGAGGGCTCGGTGTGGGAGACTACCTAGCATGTGAAGGTTACCGATGATTGGTAAGGAACGAGGGCCCGGTGGGAGTTTAGGCTGATTTTTGTGGTTCTTTGGCCGTGATAGGATGTGTATGAATGTCCAGATGGATAGTAGAAGGAAAATAGCTAATGTCAATGGAGACATTTTGGGAATTGAGTTGAGGAAAGGTATGGGACTGGAGAGGTCTTTGTAACTTTGGGACTATGAGTCTTTGTCTTCATCGTTTCTTTCTTTTAGGGTCTCTTTCTATCTTTTGCCTTCTCTTTTTTACCCCTACTCTTTTAATTTATTGCCTACCCGTACCCCCTGTTTCAAAATGTAGGTGAAAGTCTACCCACCAAAAAGTTGCGGACAAATCAATGAAATTATGTGGCTTGTCAACCTTCCAGGTGGCAAATATATAAGTTACTAATTATAAGTTTTGATTTTAAATTTTATTTTTTCGTTCACTTTTTTGCTAATTTTTTATTTATTTTATTTTATTTTATTTTTTCATTCTCGAAGTAGTAGCTAATATATTTATATTTATAATTTTATATTGAGTTTTAATGCTTGGCTGGAGCTTTTTTTTTTTGAGAAAATGCTTGGCTGGAGCTGAACATATTAATTTGAGATGGTCTTGTTTGATCATCAAAAATAAATTGGGGATGGACTTAATTACAATTTTTAATATTCTTAATAGATTATATAAAATATTTATTAATTTAATAATAAAATATCGGTAACCAATACCAAAACATACCCTTTTTTTTTTTTTTTTGGCCAAACCGGCTTCATTGACTCCGCATGGGTACAATAATTGTGTGGCCAAATTCAACAAAAAATCCCACCATATTGTCAACCCAATCTCGCCAGTCGGCAGTCACCTGCCCCTCAAATTTTAGAATTGAAGTCTTAAATATTTTACTATTCTAATAATAGAAAATCCCAACATAATTTTTAATTTTTTTTTTTTACACACCCATACCATCATGCAAATTACTGTTTCTATTTTATCATTTTTAATCTCTAAAATAAAAAACGCATTTTATTTGGGTCTTTTTCGTTAGCCTACTACCAAACATTATTTAGATGACAAATTAAGTGCAATGCTGGCACATTAAACACTAACATGACTAATTAAAAAATAATAAAAAATTTTAATTAACATTTAAAAAAATATCATGTCAGTTTCTAAACATAAAAAAATTTATTAATCAATTTTAACAAAATTAAAAAAAAAAAACCAAATTAAAAACAATAAAATACCTAAATTTAGCTTTAATTCATTTTGACAAAGAACACGAACACAATAACACAAACTCAAATACCATCACATATTTAAAGATTTAAACATCTTCACAGGAAGATAAAGCACAGACAGAAAACCAGACACAAAAAACACAAACTCAAATTTAAACATTAACACAAGATCACAAAGACAAATAACACAATAACAAACATAATCTATTTACTCTCAAAATAAATGCCACGTTAGATCCAGAAAATCAAACAAACCCAGAAAATCACACAAACCCATCAAGAACACGAGCACAAACCCAAAAAAATCATACAAACCCAAAAATCAAACACAGAAAAATCATAAAAGAATATTGTACAAAACAAAATCAATCCATATATATACACAAACCAAATCAATCCATTGGCACATTGCTCAGCCCATGCCTTTCCGGACACTAACAAAACCCCATTTTTCCTTTTAATAAATTCTAAATCAAAGAAGAAAAAAGAAAAACTAAAAGAACAAAACAAACCTGTGTCGTATGATTAGTATGTGTGCACCCCATAGACCATAGCACCGCCAGTTGCCACTCGGTGAGTCCGATATGTCGTCTGCTCGGCTCCGGCTCTTGCTCTAGTCCATGCTGGCGGCAACCACTGGTATCTCTCTTTTTCTCTTTCTCTCGCGCTCTGGGTATCTCGTTGTTGTGCCACTTTATATTGTCTTTAATAATAGTAAGTCACAAAACTCACAGCCACAACCCAAAATCAATCACCATCTCCACCACATCCAAAACCCCCAAAATCAACTACCACCTCCAAACCCACCAGAGATGGAGAGATAGAGAGATAGGAGAGAGAAGAAAGAAAAAGAAAGAAAATAGAAAAAGAGAGAAAGGGGTGAGCAGACGAACCAGAGAGTGAAAGAAAAAAAAAGAGAAAAAAGGAAAAGTAAATGAGAAAAATATTATTTTATTTGATATTAGAATAAACAACTGATATTTGTTTTCACTTGTGAGTTACAGTGGACTGTGAACGCTCTAGAAGCTACTTTTAAGGGGTGAGTTCGCATAGCCTAACTGGTAAATTTTTTTTATTATTGTAAAATCGATTTGGGGTTTGATTTTTGCCTATACAAAAAATTGATTAGTGTTTTGATTTGATAAAAAGAATTATTATCAAAAGCGGATACTATAAATTAAAATTCTCTTAAAAAAAATACTACAATGTGCGGTCAAAAATCAAGTTTCTTTTTAGTGTTGTACAACACTTCCTAAGTAAATAAGGGGTGTTTGGTACATGTGTTTTGTTATTTAAAAACATATGTAGAAATACGTGTGAGTGAAAAAATATATGAAAATATGTGTAATGTTGTTTAAAAACTAAAAATGTGTGTCTGAATGGGTGTACCAAACACCACTTAGATATTTATGTATTTGATGATAGCTTTAAGTTGTCTAATTGTAATTTGAAATTTGACACTTTACCCACTTAAAATTTGATTGAAATTTAAATTGTCTACCTGTGATTTGAAATCTCATAACGCAAATGTTCCACTGGATTTTTTTTTTATCTTTTTTAATATTGTATTTTTATGTTTTTTGTGTTTTTGGAAAAAAGAGACATAAAAATATAACAAAATTACATATTTAATCCTGTTTTTCACAAATATGAGTTACGAAACTTTAACACTTTGTTTCTTTTGATGGAAAACCTTCTGTAAAGATAATTTTTCGTGTTTTCCAATGTTTGGTAGTATAAAAAAATAATAAGTCAAAGGAAAACTATTTTTAGTCAACAAAAAAAGTATGGCTTATTTTTAGAGATTGTTTTCCATTAATTTTTTTTTTTAATTTTTAAAACAACTCTATCTCACAGCAAATTAAATAAGGAAAGTTAGAAGATTGTTTTACAACTCATTTAAGGTAATCACCAAACATAGGAAAATGAAATAGTTTTACGAAAAATACTTTTTAGAAAATGACTCATTTTCTTGAAAATATTTTTGCCTAAACAAACAGAGCGTAACTAAGCTAACCTTAGGTGGGTAAAGTGTCAAATTTCGAACAACAAGTATGCAACTTAATTTCTAGCCTAACTACAACTGGGTAAGTTGTAATTTGTCCTAACATATAATAAGATATATGGGTTTAACTTGTTACACAAAAAATGTTTTACACAGTTTTACACATTTGGATAATTATGTGAACATGATTTGTAATTGATGTATATTTTAAGGAAAAAAAAAATGTTCACAACTCAGAAACTACTACTCAATATTTTTTTCTAAATGTTGAACCCCCTAAAATGGCTCAAAGATGTGAACTTCAACAAATAAATATTTCTTTCTTAAAATGAGACTCTAGAAAGACCACCAATACGAGAGTATTATTTTAATCAATTCAATGAAATCTATCGAGTCATCTCAAAACTAGGCTATATAAAAATAAAATACAAGATTAACGAATGAGTTTTTAAGTGATTGTTGAACTATATTAAGTTTTTAATTTACAAAATAAAGTACTTGTTTTGCATCATAATTTTTTTTTATTACTTGAGAATTTGGTTATTTTTAGTCCCCCCCCCCCCCCCCCGGGAAAAACTTCCAGACTCTACCACTATTTAAGCCAAATCTGAAATCTATCCTCTCCCTCTAGGATAGCTATCACTTATAAAAAAAAATTAAAAGCAAAAGATCGCATTACATGTCCCTGTTTTCATGACTTTTGAATAGAGTTTTATGGTGTGTCGTTGTATTAAAACTTAGTTTCCTCTCCCCTATGTATATGCTTGTTTCTAAAAATAAATAAATAAACAAAAAAAAAAAAAAAAAAAAAAAAAACCCAAAACAAAGAAAACAAAACCAAAACAAAACAAAACAAAGAAACAAATAATCTAAAATATAAAAAGTCACATTTGTATATTTCAAGCTGGCCCAACCATTAACCAAGTTTTAGGCAATCACCTAAGGTCCAAGCTCCCGATTCCTAAATTTTTAAAAATAAAGATATATTAATTAAATTCAAAATATTAACTAATAAAATATATTTTTTTAAATGAAAGCTAATGCTAGAAACACTATAAATTTTGACATGTCACAAATCACAAAAAATTAATTTTGACACTCATCTATATACACTATAAAATCCACATTTGTATGTTTAGAGCTGGGTTAACCATTAACTGAGTTTTAGGCAATTGCCTAAGGTCCCAGCTCCCAATTCCCAAATTTTAAATAATAAAGATATATTAATTAAATTCAAAATATTAACTAATAAAAATTATATTTTTTATAAAATATTTAAAAAATAAAAGCTAATGCTATAAATATTATAAATTTTGACTTGTCACAAATCACAAAAATTAATTTTGACGCTTATCTATTATATTATAAAATCGAAACATCTGACTTTTTTTTGATTTCATGAAAGCTTGCCACATAAGTTTTGAGTATTTCACAATTTCCACATCATTATTTTATTTGTTTGTTTATTTGATTTTTTTTTTAACTAAATTTGATTTAAAACCCCAAAAACTCTACGTGAACCACACTACCGGCGACTCCACTCTAAGATGGAAGTCATTGAATTAAGACATATATTTCCCACTGAAACAGCATTATCACTCAAAGATTTGTCTAATAATACTAATAGTTCTCTTCATACCTTTTTGGAGCAACGCTATCGTGATAAGAATCAAAAAGCGGGAAGAATCCTCTGGCTTACTCTTAACATTCTATTATATACTTCATCAATCACAACATACTACACATCCTTTTTTCTTTCCACATAAACTTCTAAATTTTAAAGTACAGAGAGAGAGAGAGGACATATTACAATCAACCAGAAGAGCAAACCAAAACTAAATAAGTAAAATTTTCCTAAAGGTTATTTTGTAATTCTCTTACAGATTTAACAAAGTATGCGATAAGTTGGCATGGTAGACAAGTGCTTGGCTTTCCGCATTACTAGCCCAAACTTATCACTCATGTCTAAGTCATTAGGCAATATGTCAAGGGGGAGCACCCAGTGAAAGTAATGCAATAATTAAGCTAGAACATATTTGACAATGGTAAGGCCTAATTTATTCCAGGACACCCTCTACGACTAGACCCAAATGGGATGAGTTGGAAATCATGTCCCCTAAAGTATATATTATTATTCATAAGCCTTTCAAGGTAAAATTCTTCTACATTATTTGACCATGAATCAAGATCTCGTCTAATAGCCCAAAAATTTACTATTAGTCTTGATTTCTTGGATACATAATATCCATTGATCTCAGTGTCCTCCATAGATTCATGTGGGACTAGTAATGGTGCAACAAGATGTAGTCTTAAGCTTTCCTTCACCACCACATCCAAGTATGTTAAAGTATCTATATCTGTCTCCTCCACCATTTTTTTCATTCCAACTACACCTTCTAGCTCTTCTTGTACACGTTTCATTACTTGTGGATGCCTCAAGAGTTAGGAAAAGGTCCACTCAATTGCAGTGGCTAAAGTGTCATATGCACCCAAAATCATGTCTATTATGATAGCCTTGATATTTGTTTGATTTATTATGTATAAATGTTCACCCAAAATTTCATATATTATCATATCCATAATTGTTCACTGTATACACTATGGTTTTATTTATTTATTTATTGTTTTTTTATGGGAAGATAGAAACACTGCGTACACCAAGTTGGTAGCATAGTGTTCTAGAGAGGTTGGAAAAGTAACAAAATACGTTTTTCAAAAACTATAATAAAATAGGTAATAATTTAGAATACGTGTAAAAAATGCCCTGGCTATAGATCTTATATATATATATATATATATATATGAGTTGAGTTCAAATTATATTTGTTGTTACACCATCTAATAACTTGTTATTAAATTTGTATTTTGGAAATTTTATCGTTGGATTACATGTTCTATATGTTCTTAACATGCGTGTCAATTTTTATGCTAATTGGATGTTATTTACCATTTCATCTATAAACTCATTATTTATGCGTTATTTTAAACTACAAAAACTTGAATTTAAATAATTAATTAATGACATGACTATTGACATTCGATCACATTGTAATTTTGCAAGCATGGAGAATATAAGAAGATAATATAATCCAACAGTGAATTTGTCAAAATTGACATCTTATTAAAAAATATTGAGTGGTGTAGTAGTTTTTAAAGTACACTAGGTATAACTTGAACTCAACCTTCTGTATATATATATTAGGGATAATTACACTTTACCCACCTGTGGTTTGCCTCTAATTCTATGTGCCTACCCGTGGTTTCAATTTTGACACTTTGCCCACCTGTGATTCTCACTGTTACTGTGCCGTAACCCACCTCTCTACTTTCTGTTACTCTAACACAGAAAATGTAAGAAACAAAACCCCAAATGGATCAAAACACTCTCACTCAAACCTTGAACATGAACATACCCAAAACTCAAAGACAAAGACAAAGTCAATTTTCTTTCCCTCAGACTTTACTCTTTTCTCTTGTCCCACAACTTCTTTTTCAGATTTCCTTCTCTCTACAACCCGACCCACTCTCTGGTGCTCATCAGTTGAATTGTTAGGTACCAAACCAAATTTCAAAGATATACATCCCACCAATCACGACGTGAACAATATATATAACTTTCATCATTTGTTCAATCCAAAATCTGCATGAAATGCGGGGCATACAATAATTGGAATGTGTAAATTACATTTGAAAGGAATTAATGAAAATAGAACTGATAATTAATTTTCTAAAGTTGACTAAGCCTAAAATCAATGGAAAAGTCTGAACAGATATGAAAAAACGTGCGGCATTTTCCCTTCAATTTGGTGTGTACCACTGAATCATTGTGACTCAAAGACAAAGCCAAAGTCATTTTTCTTTCCCTCAGACTTTACTCTTTTCTCTTGTCCCATAATTTCTTTCTCAGATTTCCCTTCTCTCTACAACCCGACCCACTCTCTCTTAGGGGTGTTCATCAAATCGTTAGGTACCACTGAATCATTGTGGGACAATTTTCCTTTGACTGGCATCGAGCAAGATCACCTGAGTTCGTTTTTTCGGTATATACGGCGGTGGTTTTTAGCTAGGTTTTCAACTGGTTTTCGGCGGTGGTTTTCAACTGGGTTTTCAACTGGTTTTCGGCGGTGGTTTTCATCTGGGTTTTCATCTGGTTTTCGGCGGTGGTTTGTTGGTGCTCCAATTAGATACACGAACCAAATCTGGGTTAAAAATCGTTAGATCTGGGTTTGAACTTAAGCCAACTTGAAACAAATCTAGGAAGATCTTGGTGCGAAAGCTTTTAAATCTGGGTTTGAATCAACCGAATCGACCAGAGTCACTTTTGATATGGATCGATTTGTAGTAGGGGTGGTTGTGGCTTCTGATGTGGTGATTGGTTTGCTATGATTTTTTTGGATTTGAGTTTTGTTGTAAGATTTGGGTTTTGTTGTGGGTTTGGCTGGGATTTTTTTTTTTTAATTTTTTGGATTTAAGTTTTGATGTAAGATTTGAGTTTTGTTGTTGTGGTTTGGGCCTGTGTTGGATATTGTTTTTGGGTTCAACTTCCTGTAATTTTTCAGATTTTTGGGTATGTTCTTCATGTTCAAGATTTGAGAGTGTTTTGATCCGTTTGGTGTTTTGTTTTTTACATTTTCTTTGTTAGAGTAATGGAAAGTAGAGAGGTGGGTTACGGCACAGTAACGGTGAGAATCACAGGTGGGCAAAGTGTCAAAATTGAAACTACGGGTAGGGACATAGAATTAGAGGCAAACCACAGGTGGGTAAAGTGTAATTATCCCTATATATTATGTACCCTAATTTATTGAACCGTATGTTGGTATATATGTGTTGTAAATTGCAATTACCATAGTCTATGGAAGTGGATGAGCAGAGTAAATCTATTATGTATCCACCTCTTTGTGAGATGGTGGATACATGTAATACCACCCTCAATGGGTGTGAAGAGATTCGTTAATTAATTAAAAGGCTAAGACATTGTTTGGTTGCAAAATGGAAAATGAGGAGATAAAAAATTATGGGAAGATAGAAAATATTAATTTTCTCTCATGTATGTTTAGTTGGGAGGATGGAAAAGTGGAAGATTAGAAAAATCCTTTATATGGTTAAGGAGAAAAGTGAGACGATAAAAAATGTAATTTATTCAAATTTATTATTACGCTCTTATTACATAAAATAAAAGACGTAATGTCTTTGTAAATACAATTATTTAAAATGAAAAATACTTTATATTCATGATCTCATTTTCTTTATAAAAAAAAAATTTGTTAGGCATCTTAAAAAAATTATAAAATAATTAATAATAATAATTAAAAAAAAAACCCACCTATTGGGGGCTCATTAAAAATATAGATTTTTGGCAAAATTTTAGATACAATATACCAAATACCTAATATCATGTTCTTAGATTTCTCTCTTAAAATTATGCTATGTGTCTACTTAATGAAATATCTAAATGACATTAACTTAGATACATCATATTTTAATCTCCCAGAAGAAAACTCATCTCTTTCATTTGCTACAACATAGAGATAATGAAAAATAGGCTTTGCAACTCCATCATCCAAATCAGACATGCATAGCCCAGAACTTTGTGAGTTCAAACTTCAATAAGAAAAGAAGTTTCTTTCACTTCAATAATGGCAGAAATTTATGAAGAACTTCCAAATTCTACACCTCTATAACACACTCGCTAAACATCCAAATCAGACTTAGAGCCCAAATCTCTTCTTCTTTTTTTTCTTTTTTTGGCAAAATAGAGCCCAAATCAACCATGTAAATGAAAGAGATGTTAAGTAACACATGGCTTTCTTTTAATGGGAACCTAAGTAAAAGGATATAAAGTACTATATTTAAGTTTTGTTAAGAGAAAATATACAATTAAAAAAAAAAAAAAAACAAAAAAGTCTCTTCAATCTCACTACCACCCATATTATTTTCATTATTCTCTCTGTCCCTTATCCTATATTGTCTCATTAAATCATCTCTCACTAATCCCTCTCCCTATTGAATCTTCCTCTTCTTCTTTTTGTTTTCCGTCACTTCCCTCTTTTCCCTTCACTTTCAAAATTCTTACCTTGAACTGTTGCATGTCAACTAAATGCTAGATTTTCTAATCTCAGATGCTCAGGAAGTCTCATGTATTTCTATTTTCAATACCGGCCAATGATACTTGACTCATTTTTGTCTTTTTAATTATTTTCTATGTTGAATAAAGGGTGAGAAGAAGTTATTGTTGAGAGAAGAAAGGAATTAGACAAATCTGTAGCTGAAGCATTTTTTTATTTATTTTTTATTTTTTTATTTTTTTGAGTTAGAAGCAAACGGCTGAGAGAAGAAGCAAGAGCGAAATTCTCATTTGGGTTGTACAATTACTTTTTTCTCATGATTTCTCTCCAAACTGAAGAAATTATATTTTGGTGGGACCGAGTGAAAAATACCCGGAACCACTAACAAGCATAAATGATGTATTCTCTTCACTTTTCTTTCCTTTATTTTCCTCCCTCCCAATAATCACTTCCCTACACACTCAAAAACATGATTTCAATTATAATTATAAAATTGTAAAATGGTGTTTTTAAAACACGATTTCAGTAGAACTATGTATAGTAATGTGCAGTAACCATTATATAATAATCATTACTCTAATTAAAATAAGTAAAATAAGTGTCGAGCATCAAAACAATAAAATACTAGAAAGTTGAAAAAAGAGATTGTATGGCCATCTCTTAATAAGAGATTGTATGGCCTCGTGTTTTTCCATTCGGCCATGTCCATATGCATATTTTTACAGAGACTTGAGCCCTGCTTGGTTCTAAAAAATATATTGTATTTTGTTTTCATTTTTGAAAATGAGTTCATTTTCTGAATCTGAATTTAGGATAAAGAATCCATTTTCTTTTTTGCCTTTGTTTGGTACCTGTTTTAAATACAGGATTTGAGAAGAAAAACATTGACATACCCGTTTTTCAGTTGGTTCATTTTTTTTTTTTTTTAAAATCTAATTTTTTCACTTACAAAGTTGACTTGAGTGAGACAGGTCATAGCAGTGGACTGCACCCATTTTCAGTTTTTTATTAGGAGAATGTCATCATCATACTCATTTTTGCTGGAAAAAAAATGCTAAAAAGCTTTTTTTTTTTTTTTTTTTTTTTTTTCATACACACATATTTTGGGTATTGAAAACGAAAATAAGAACTAAAAACAAATTAAACAAGTTTTTTTATTGATAGGTCCCACCAAAAACGGAAAATAAAAACAAAATATACCATGTTTCTCATGAACGAAACATGTCATTTATTTCTCATATTTCATTGAACATGCCTTATAGATTTAACCAAGTAAGCGATAAGTTGGCATAGCAGACAAATGTTTGGCTCTTCGTATCGATAGCCCAAACGACTCACTCATGTCCAACTTATTAGGCAATATGCCACTAGGGAGCATCCAATGAAAGCAATGTAGTAATTGAGCTAGAACATATTTAACAGTTGTAAGGCCTAGATTCATTCCAGGGCACCCTCTGCGACCAGACCCAAATGGGATAAGCTGAAAATCACATCCTTTAAGGTCTATATTACTATTTATGAACCTTTCGGGGTAAAATTCTTCCACATTATCAGACCACACATAAGGATCTCATCTAATAGCTGAAAAATTTATTATTATTCGTGATTTCTTAGGGACATAATATCCATTAACCTCAATGTCCTCCATGGATTCACGTGGGACTAGTAATGGTCCAACAGGATGTAGTCTCAAACTTTCCTTCACCACCATATCCAAGTATGGTAATTTTGCCAAATCAGTCTCCTCCACCATCCGATTCATACCAACTACACGTTCTAGCTCCTCCTGGCCTGTACATGTTTCATCACTCGTGGATACCTCAAGAGTTCAGAAAATGTCCACTCAATCGCAGCAACTGAAGTGTCATATGCACCCGAAATCATGTCTAGTATGATAGCCTTGATATTTGTTCGATCAATAATGTATACTTGCTCATCACGAGGATTCATGGGTTGGTTCATCAAAGAAAGCAGCGTGTCTATAAAGTCTGTTTCACGATCTTGTTGACCACTACTAGGAATTTTTTCATGCTCCTTGATGATATTCTCCAAGACTACGTCCAAAGGCTTGCTACATTTCTTCATGCGTCGTGTCAATCCCTGATAGAAATAAATAGCTTGGAAATCACTATGCTAACGATACCATTTCGCAAATTTTACTAAAAATATACCTATCGAATTGATGTGGTAACTATACATCCGTGTAAATGGTGCTACATCAGTTACTCAATACTAGACGTAACCAAATTGTCACCTCAATTCCTTAATTGAATTTTTGTATTGGAATTTTTTTAAAATGAAGAATTATTCAATACAAAGGGAAACCAGCATGAGCATGAACATGGAAATGGCATACCAGATCCACGTAATTCATGCAAAATGCAATCCTAGTCATTAAGGTCTGTTATATCTTTTTTTCTAATAATTCAATAATTAGGGAGAGGATTTGAGTTTTTTATTTCTTCATCAGAAGCATGAAGCATCAAAGTGACTTTTTGAAATTGTGCGTTTTGAAAAATTAGTGATTTTTAAGGGCAGTATGAAATTAGACTTTTTAAAAAGTAGAATGTTTGGTAAAAATTATTAAAAATACATTCAGCAAAATTGCAGTTTGAGGTGTAAATTAAAAAAAAAAAAAAAATCCAAACTATATTTTAGGTAATTCTTTCATAATTATTGTTTCACCTTCTTATTAATAATAATATTAATATTAATATTATAGTTTGTCTTAGTTATTATTTTTATTAGTGTCTTAATTATTTATAATAGTAATTAATTATTTAATTTTTCATCATGACAGAGTACAAAATGATAATGCAAAATATATATATATATCAAATGAATAGCCATGTGATTTTCAAGGTGGCCGTGTTATGCAAAGATTTTACAGAGATTTTTTTTTTTTTTTTGGATAAAAAAAAATGGATAGAGGGAGCCAGTGTGGCTTTTCCACTTGGGTGTAACCATAGTAGCACTTGGGTGTAACCATAGTAGCACCCTTCCTGCTCCCAGATGAGACCTATACTTCCGATCTGTGAAAAACTCACTTATTATTCTTTTGGACCGTTTGGGATGAAGATGGGATATAAGAAACACCAACACACAATTAATTATTGAGGCTCGAACTTAAGTCCTAAGACTTACCGGTTTGGTTTCTTACTAACTAAACCACCCGAATGTTGGTGATTTTACGGAGATTTGAAATCTTAGATTTAAACATGTCTTATTTTTCTTATACCACAACCACAAAGTTTAAATAGAAAAATATATCATCAGGGGAAGTGGGCTCAAGATGCCGGATCTGAGGGAGGGTTCAAGATGCAGGATCTGAGGAGCACATCTAAGTATTTATTTTTATTTTTTTAAATAGTCATTATATTATTTTAGAAAAATTTTGATATTACTTTTATAAAAAAAAATATAAAACACTTTCAAAAAGACTCAGTTGCATTTTTCTTTTCCTATAAAGAAATTCTAAAATTATTTGCTAAACACATCCTTTAACTTTTCCAACAAAATAAATAAATAAATAGTAGACCAATCGGATATTGGATTTGGCTATATATGGAGGAGGGCAAAGATTAAGAGCTAGCAAATCAAGCCAAACTTCATAATCCTCCTCCAAATACCATGGTCACTTCAGCTAATCATAAAGATTTAATAAGCCTCGGATAAAGTTGAATCGATAGACACTTACGTACCTGTAGATCAAGTGCCCCAAGGTAAGGCACATAATCAGCTAGATTGAAAGCCCCCGCCAAGTTAAAGACCTCCGCAATAAGTGTTTTCAAGTCGAATCTATCATCACTACTTCGCCCAAATATCATTCTACATGTAGTTTCCTCATTAAGTTCACACACTTTCCCACTTAGGTCCACGACCTCATGCGCCGCCGCAGCTTTTTTCAGTGACTGCACCAGTGATCCTACCTCCTCCTTCCTCATAGGTGCAAATGAATCTATTTTTGAAACACTAAGAAGTTGCAACGTACATAGTTTCCTAATGTTGCGCCAATATGAACCATACTCGGAGAAAGCCATGCCCTTGGTACCATAAGACAAGTACTCAGAGACTTGGAGTTTAGGTCGGCCAGCAAAAATGATGTCATGGGACTTTAAAAATAGCTCAGCAGCTTGAGGAGATGAGACCACAATAGTTGGTACATGGCCAAGCCGTAATGACATGATGGGTCCATATTTTTTGGCTAAGCTATGGAAGGCACGGTGTGCGAGACTACCTAGCATGTGAAGGTTACTTATGATTGGTAAGGAACGAGGGCCCGGTGGGAGTTCAGGCTGATTTTTGTGGTCCTTTGGCCGTGATAGGATGTGTATGAATGTCCAGATGGATAGTAGAAGGAAAATAGCTAATGTCAATGGAGACATTTTGGGAATTGAGTTGAGGAAAGGTATGGGACTCACAGAATTTTCTCTCTTCTGCCCAATACAAAGATATAAGAGTCCCATTTATAGGTAATATCTTACAGAAATAATTTACATTCAGAAGATGATAAGCTTCTCCAAAGGTTTTTAGGGGCTGGGACAATTTTGACAAATGTCCGGAGGAGTAAGGGTCATGACTGACAGTTCTTGGAACTGGTTGACAAATGTCAATCCGGATGAGAGGGCCTGATTGCATGGTTATCCTTATCCAACTATGCTTCTGCCAGGATTAAAGAAGTCTGACTGCTGAAGGCAAGGATGACACCTCTGGAGAAGTTTCTGGGACATTTTTTTTTAAGTGTTAGAGAGGTCTAGTGCAATCCATCTCTGTCTTGGAACCATTCTTAATCAACATTTGCCTCTGGATCATGGTTGTGATAATAAGGATCATCGTATCCTATAAGAGGATTAAGAAGATTAGGCATTTTCCAATGATTTTCATGTGGTCACTGTTGTCTACAAACTTCTAGATCAATTGGAACTATTTCGGATAAGGTTCCCTTATTAAGGGATTTTTTCATTGTGAGAGCATGGTAACAGGATACCCAAGAGGTATCCATATGTGTGTGGTGAGTACCATCTGGATTAATAACCCAATATATTTCTGCTGTGTGAAAGATTTTTTTTGTACGAACATCATTTTTGGAATTGAGTTTAGCAACAAGACATACTGAAGTAATTTTACAACCAAATCTGGGATGTTCTGCTTTGGGATAATCTATCGATTCTCCTTCATGGGCCAACTTTTTAGCATAAGGCTAAAGTCTTAAGACTCAAGATCTAGCATTTTTATTTTTTGCTGTTGGTACCTTGAGAGCTAAGTTATTGGTTAAACAACTTAAACTTGGGCTTAGGGGACCGTGGTGTTGAGAATGAAACAGAGGGAAAAAAATGTATTAGGGCTCATTTTATGTGACGAAGCCACAATGTGACATAACTTGATAAGAATTTAACCATTTATTAATAATTAATATTAAAATGCACCAACACTTACTTTTTTGTTCATTCTTACTTGGCCAACCTTTATAGTGTTCTCATTTTTCATACTATGCAGCTACATTTCAGATGGGACACAAAATTTTTCTTGGATTTGATGTGCCATTCATTGAATCAATTTCTCTTGCCTCTTTCATTGTTCAGATGATTTTGGGATTGCTTAGCTAGTTAATGGTTAAGTGTCTAGCATCTTTTCTTCCTAGGACAACTTTTATGCAGCTTAAGCAAATAGCATATAGAGTTTATTGAAATGCTAATTTGAGGGAACTTTACCATTTTTGAGATTGTATAAGGTAATTTCTCTTCAATGTTTATCTGAAATTTTGATTTTACAATCCCTTCAATCCTTTGTGCATGTTTGTGGGGGGATTTTTAACTTGAACTGTGACTTGCCTTTGTTATATTAATGAATACAGAAGAGATGTGACATAGTTTAACAAGAGCCCACCCATTAAAGTGTTAAAGATGATTAACAAAGTTATAAATGCCAGCATCCTAACAAAGTGTTATAAGTGTTAGAGATAGAGAGAGAAACGTAGAAAGAGAGTCAAATATAACATTTTTTTGGGTTTAGAGATAGATATAAAGCATAATAAATAAGGGATAATTAATGAGATCCTAATCAGAATATTAGCATTAACGAGAGTCTTTTTTTGACCGTTAGATCTACTTAAATCCAATGGTCTAAAAAAATGTATAACTCTTTAGAATTACACCAAGTGTGTTACTCTTTAGAGTTACACCAGGTGTAACTTGAACCCATCTATATATATATATATATAAAATAAATTATTACTCATATTTTATTATTGTTTTTGAAAAACATGTTTGGTTACTTTTCCAACCTTTCTAGAACACTATGCTACCAACGGATCTAGATCCTCTCCATTTCTATTTGGAATGGAGAGTATCCAATTAAGGGTTAGGATCTGCCTAAAAACAATCAAAGGCCTAGAACATTCTACCTCATTTAAAAGCTTTAACCTAACCAAATAGCAAATTCAAATTTTGTAACCTGAGTTAACTCTTATCCAAAACCCAAAAAAGCCACCCCAGGTTCCCAACAAGGTAGCAACCATATCCTCAGGTTCAGATCCTTTCAATCTCAACCCTGAGTGCCCATCAGCCACCAGCAACCGAAGTGATCAAACACTAATTTGTCTAGTTTCTTTCAGTATTGTATCAAAAATTTAGAGTACGCCAAATCAATGTTTGATACAATACTGAAAGAAACTAGACAAATCAATGTTTGATCACTTCGGTTGCTGGTGGCTAATGGGCACTCGGGGTTTAGATTGAAAGGATTTGAACCTGAGGATAGGGTTGCTGCCTTGTTGGGAACCTGGAGTGGCTTTTTTGGGTTTTGGATAATAGTTAACTCTGGTTACAAAATTTGAATTTGCTATTTGGTTAGGTTAAAGCTTTTAAATGAGGTGGAATGTTCTAGGCCTTTGATTGTTTTTAGGCAAATCCTAATCCTTAACTGGACACTCTCCATTTCAAATAGAAATGGAGAGGATCCGGATCCGCTACCAACTTGGTGTATGCAGTGTTTCTATCTTCCCATAAAAAAATAACATAAAAAAACCATAGTGTATATGGTGAACAATTATGGATTTGATAATATATGAAATTTTGGGTGAACATGTATACATAATAAATCGAACAAATATCAAGGCTACCATAATAGACATGATTTTGGGTGCGTATGACACTTTAGCCACTGCAATTAAGTGGACCTTTTCCTAACTCTTGAGGCAACCACAAGTAATGAAACATGTACAAGAAGAGCTAGAAGGTGTAGTTGGAATGAAAAAAATGGTGGAGACAAATATAGAAACTTTAACATACTTGGATGTGGTGGTGAAGGAAAGCTTAAGACTACATCTTGTTGCACCATTACTAGTCCCACATGAATCTATGGAGGACACTGAGATCAATAGATATTACGTATCCAAGAAATCTAGACTAATAGTAAATTTTTGGGCTATTGGACAAGATCTTGGTGCATGGTCAAATAATGTGGAAGAATTTTACCTTGAAAGGCTTATGAATAATAATATATACTTTAGGGGACATGATTTCCAACTCATCCCATTTGGGTCTGGTCGTAGAGGGTGCCCTAGAATAAATTAGGCCTTACCACTGTCAAATATGTTCTAACTTAATTATTGCATTACTTTCATTGGGTGCTCCCCCTTGACATATTGCCTAATGACTTAGACATGAGTGAGAAGTTTGGGCAAGCAATGCGGAAAGCCAAGCACTTGTCTACCATGCCAACTTATCGCCAACGTGGTTAACTCTATAAGAGAATTATGAAATAACCTTTAGAAAAATTTTACTTATTTAGTTTTGGTTTGCTCTTCTTGTTGATTGTAATATGTCTTCTCTCTCTCTGTACTTTAAAATTTAGGTAGTTTATGTGAAAAGAAAAAAAGGATCTGTAGTATGTTGTGATTGATTAAGTATATAATAGAACAAAAAGTCAGATGCCTCGATTTTATAATATGATAGATAAGTGTCAAAATTAATTTTTTGTGATTTGTGACAAGTCAAAATTTATAGTATTTCTAGCATTAGCTTTAATTTTTTTAAATATTTTATAAAAAATATAATTTTTATTAGTTAATATTTTGAATTTAATCAACATATCTTTATATTTTTAAATTTGGGAATTGGGAGCTTGGACCTTAGGCGATTGCCTAAAACTCAGTTAATGGTTGGGCCAGCTCTAAACATACAAATGTGGATTTTATAGTATATGTAGATGAGTGTCAAAATTAATTATCTATGATTTGTGACATGTCAAAATTTATAGTATTTCTAGCATTAGCTTTCATTTTTTTTAAAAAAAATTATAAAAAAAATATAATTTTGATTAGTTAATATTTTGAATTTAATTTATATATCTTTATTTTTTAAAATTTGGAAATCTGGAGCTTGGACCTTAGGCCATTGCCTAAAACTCGGTTAATGGCTGGGCTAGCTTGGAATGTACAAATGTGACTTTTTATATTTTAGATTATTTGTTTCTTCTTTTTGGGATGTCTTTTTTTTTTTTAATTTTTTTTTAATTTTAATTTTAGAAACATGCACATGAACAGGGAAGAGGAAACTGAGTTTTAATACAACACACCATAAAAGTCCATTCAAAAGCCATGAAAACTGGGACATGTAATGTGATCTTTTGATTTTTATTTATTTATTTTTATAAGTGATAGCTATCCTAGAGGGGGAGGAGAGATTTCAGATTTGGCTTTAAATAGTGGCAGAGTCTGGAAATTTTTCCAAGGCCCAAACTAAAAATAACCAAATTCTCAAGTAATAAAAAAAAAAAAAAAATTATGACGCAAAACAAGTACTTTATTTTATAAATTAAAAACTTAATATAGTTCAACAATCACTTAAAAACTCATTCGATAATCTTGTATTTTATTTTTATATGGCCTAGTTTTGAGATCACTAGATAGATATCATTGAATTGATTAAAATAATACTCTTGTATTGGTGGTCTTTCTAGAATCTCATTCTAAGAAAGCAATACTTATTTGTTGAAGTTCACATCTTTGAGCCTTTTTAGGGGGTTCAACATTTAGAACAAAATATTGAGTAGTAGTTTCCAAATTCTGAATATTTTTTCTCTTAAAATATACATCAATTACAAATCATGTGTGCATAATTATCCAAATGTGTAAAACAGTGTAAAACAGTTTGTGTGCAACAAGTTAAACCCATATATCTTATTATATATTAGGGCAAATTACAACTTACCCGTCTGTAGTTATGTTGTAATTTAAGTTGCATACCTGTAGTTTGAAATTTAACACTTTACCCACCTAAGGTTAGCTTAGTTATGATCTATTTGTTTAGGCAAAAATATTTTCTAGAAAATGAGTCATTTTCTAAAAAGTATTTTCCGTAAAATTATTTCATTTTCCTATATTTGATCATTACCTTAAATGAGTTGAAAAACAATCTTTTAACTTCCCTTATTTAGCTTGCTGTGAGATAGAGTTGCTTTCCAAAAAATATTAATGGAAACCAATCTTTAAAAATAAGCCATACTTTTTTTGTTGACCAAAGATAGTTCTCCTTTAACTTATTTATTTTAATACTACTAAATACTAGAAAACACAAAAAGCTATCTTTACAGAAGGTTTCCCATCAAAACAAATAGAGCGTTAGAGTTCCGTAACCCACATCTGTTAAAAATAAGGTTAAATATGTAATTTTGCTATACTTTTATGTTTCTCTCTTCCAAAAACACAAAAACATAAAAACATAATATTAAATAAGATAAAAAAGAATCCAAAAGACTTGCATTATGAGATTTTAAACTACAGGTATGCAACTTAAATTTTGGTCGAATCTCAGGTAGATAAAGTGTGCGTTTAGTTTCAGCTTAAAAAGCTAGCTTATTTTACTATTCAACTTATTTTTGCTACTATTCATGGGCCCCACTGCATTTTTTGGTACTATTCATGGGTTCCAATGTATTATTTCAGCTATTTTTTACCTTTATCTATAGTACTTTCATTAAAAGGTTTTCAATTTCAGTGAAATAACCAGATTCCAAACAAACACTTAGTGTGCGTTGTTCTTAGCTTAAAAATTCAGCTTATTTTATTATTCAGCTTATTTTTGCTACTATTCATGAGTCTCACTACACTTTTTAGTACTATTCATAAGTCCCACTGTACTATTTCAACTAATTTATACTTTTATCTATAGTACTTTTAGCTTCAGCAAAAAGTTTTCAGTTTCAGCAAAATAAGCAGATCCCAAATGGACCCTTAATGTCAAATTTTAAATTACAAGTAGGCAACTTAAATTTTGATCAAACAGCACGTAGATAATATGTAATTTGCGCTCTATATTATTCTTATGTAAACTCAGCCACACTATTCTTATATATAATAATATATTACATAATAATAAAATTATTATATATAATTAAAGCTATCATCAAATACATAAATATCTATTCACTTTGATACAGCACTAAGAGCAGTCCCATTGGCAATTGCAAATGGGAAATGTAGGGGAAAAGTTCAATCAAGGCACAAAAAGGTGTTGGCAACGGACTTGTAAAATGCCAGAATTGCAAATTATATTATATTATTTTAGTGGGTAATATATATTATTTTAATGAGTAGAATAGAAAAATAAAAATTGGGATGTTGAGTGTGTTATAAAATGGTATGATATAATTGATAAAATTGTTTTTTGAGATGGTAAAATAGGATAGGATACAATTGTCCATTACGAATGCTCTAAGAAGTAATTTGATTTTCGACTGCACATTGTAGTTAAGTAGCTTTAGAGCGTTCACAATCCCCTGTAGCTCACAAGTGAAAACAAATATTAGTTGTTTATTCTAATATCAAATAAAATAATATTTTTATCACTTACTTTTTTCCTTTTCCTCTTTTTTTCTTTCACTCTTTGGTTTGTTTACTCACCTCTCTCTCTCTTTTCCATTTTCTTTCTTTCTCTCTTCTCTCTCCTATTTCTCTATCTCTCCATCTCTGGTGGGTTTGGAGGTGGTAGTTGATTTTGGGATTTTCGGCTATGGTGGAGATGGTGATTGATTTTGGGGGTTGTGGCTGTGAGTTTTGTGATTTGCTATGGGTTGAGCAATAGGCCAATGGAGTTTTTATTTTTGGGTTTTTTTTGGTACCATTTTTTTGTGTTTTTTTGGGATTTTCTTTTATTAGAATAGTCAAATATTTGAGGCTTCAATAAATGTGTATTCTCCCTCTCAAACGAATTGTAGGTCCCACCATAGATTTAATTAGTGGGACTTACAATTATGTACGAGGAGGAAGTACGCATTTATGGTACTTTAGAAATACTCCGGGAGTACCATAAACGCATACTCTCCCTCTCACATAAATTGTAAGTCCCACCATAAATTTAATTAATGAAACCTACAGTTATGTAAGAGGAAGGAGTACGCATTTATGGTATTTCGGGAGTAACTAATAATTACCCAATTTGAAGGACAGGTGATTGCCAACCAGTTCCAAGAACTGTCAGTCATGGCCCCTACTCCTCCAGACATTTGTCAAAATTGTCCCAGCCCCTACAGACCTTTGGAGAAGCTTATCATCTTCTAAATGTAAATTATTTCTGTAAGATATTGCTTATAAATAGGACTCTTATAACTTTGATTTAGGCAAAAGAGAGAAAAGAAAGCCCTTGTAAGATGTCAATCTGGATGAGAAGGCCTGTTTGCATGGTTATCCTTATCCAACTATGCTTCTGCCAAGGATTAAAGAAGTCTGACTGCTGAAGACAAGGATGACACGTCTGGAGAAGTTTCTGGGACATTTTTTTTTTAAAGTGTTAGAGAGGTCTAGTCCCATCCAATTCTTCCTTGAAACCATTCTTCATCAACATCCACATCTGGGTCATGGTTGTGATGATAAGGATCATCATATCCTATAAGAGGATTAAGAGGATTAGGCATTTCTCAATGATCTTCATGTGGCCACTGTTGTCTACAAACTTCTGGATCAATTGGTACTATTTCGGATAAGGTTCCCTTATTAAGGGATTCTGTCATTGTGAGAGCATGATAACAGGATACCCAAGAGGTGTCCATATGTGTGTGGAGAGTATCATCTGGATTAGTGACCCAATGTATCTCTGTAGGGTGAAAGATTTTTTCTATACGGGCATCATTTTTGGAATTGAGTTTAGCAACAAGACATGCTGAAGTAATTTTACAGCCAAATCTTGGATGTTCTACTTTGGGATAATCTATCCATTCTCCTTCATGAGCATCATTTTTCAAAAGCTCAAACCAGAATTTGTGAAAATATCTATTTCCACGTGGGAAAATATATCTGTAAAACTCTGGCTTAAAATGAAGACATAGGTAATACTCATTGAGTAAATACCACATTTAGAGATAATGTGCAACAGTCCATTGGGTTATCCAAAAGGCAAAAGGGGTTTTCCATGGTTGGTCTATATCAGAAAAAATAGCAAGAAAGAGTTTGTGGTGGTCTTTAAGGTAATTATAGAGAACTCTAATGATTCTTTTAGATCGGACTTCCAGGGTCAAGGTCTTTATTTGGTCTTTTATTTCTAAGGGAAGGTTTTCTATCATTTTTAAGGATGTCATCAGGGTCTACAGAGGAAGGGTTTGAGGATGAGGATGGATCTGTAATAGGGTATACACATAGGGGTGGGGGAATCATTGCGGTATTGAAAATTGAAGGTTTTCTATAAAGGTAATCAGTGATAAGGTTATCTTTCCCTTTAATATGCTTGACTTGAAAAGACCATTGTGAAAACCAATTTGACCATCTGAGTATTTTTCTTTTGAACTAGAGCATCTTGGGAAAGGAGGACATATCCATTTCAACCAGAAAATTATGCCTAAGGAGATGAAATTGGAAATTTTCAATCCCATGTTTGACTGCAAGAATTTCCTTGAAAGTGGAGTGGTAATGAAGTTCTGAAGGCTTGAATGCACCACTTTTATATCCACAAATACGTTTTTTGCCATCTACTTCTTCAAAAAGAGCTGCCGCCCAATATTCATTACTTGCATCTATCTGCAATATCCGTTTGCCTGGTCTTGGAATCTGTAAAGGAGGAAACTTTTCTGCTAATTTTTTTCAATTGTTGAACTACTTCAGTATGAACAGAATTCCATTCTGGAGGAGATTTCTTTAGCAATTGAGCTAAACAATTCTTGTATTTAGAGATTTTTGGGATGACATCTGACATGTAATTAACAATTCTAAGGAACTATTGTATTTGTTTGGTACTTGTATGCTTATCTGGAAATTCACCAAGAGAGACATCTATGTGAGGCTGCAAAGTATACTTTCCATCTGAGATGTTTACTCCCAAAAAATCTATAGAAGACTGTCCGATGACCATTTTCTTCTCTGAGAGCATTATTCCTTGAGATTTCACTAAATTATAAAATTCAATGAGCAACTTTTCATGGGATTCTTCATCTTTTGAGAACAAGAGGATATCATCTACATAAATTAATGCATTGGTCCAGAATGGCTGGAACAACATTACTATTGCTTTTTGAAATTGAGATGGAGCATTTTTTAGACCAAATGGCATAACAGTCCATTGGTAATGGTGGTTTGGGATGCAAAATGTTGTCCTGTATCTTTCTTCTAGATGGATTCCTAATTGCCAAAATCCTGCTTTGATATCAAACTTTGAGAATACTTTTGCATTTGAAAGATGCTGAAAGAGAGCACTCTTGTTTGGCAAGGGAAATTTATCATTTGCAAGGAAATGGTTAAGGTCCTAGTAATTGATTACCAATCTGAGTTTTCCTTGAACTTACTTAGCATGTTTATTGACATAAAAAGCTTCACATGCCCATGGAGAGGTTATAGGTTCAATGAGGCCTTCTGATAGGAAGGTAGATAGCTCCTACTTGGCCAAGGCTAAATGGTCTGGATTCGTTCCTCTGTGACTGGCTTTTGTGGGATTGACATCTTCTTTCTTCTTAAAGGGAAGGTATATGAAATTTTTTGAGTTTTTCCACAAAGGATTTGGATTTTTAAGGAGCAATTCAGAATGGATATTTGCACAACAGTCATTGATAATCTAGAGTCTCAAAGAGTCAAAAGGGTCAACTGTAAATAAATGGGGTACTTGGGTCTAGGTGAGAAGGTGTTGTTTGTGCAAAAATCCTTTTGAAGACCATTTGAGACTAGGTATTTGATGAAGGAGATCAAATCCTATGAGAAGGTCTCTGCCTGTAAGAGGGGATCTAAGGACTTAGTGTTTAATGGTAAGGGTTGGAAAGATTCTAATGAAAAGAGGCTTACTTTTCAGGGTGATAAGAAATGTTTCTCCATTTGCCGCTCGGAACATCTGATTATGGGGTAAACAAAATTCTGCAGGTAAATTTTTTGGATGGAGGATTATTGCTGTTGCTCCTGTATCAAACAAGGCTATCATTGGGATGGGTCTGGAGTAGGTGTCAAGGAGGATATGTACTTGGGCTATAGGAGTGGGGTTGGTTAAAGGGGTTGTAGTAGGCTGGGATGTATAGATGGTTTAGATTTCTAGTTCTGAATCATCATCATTGTCTGGATCTGAATCTTCCTCTGAAGTGGAATAGGCCATAACTACCAAAGCTTGAGGAGAGTAATCATCGTCTAGTGAAAAGAGTGATTCTACATCCGAAAAAGGAATATTATCTACATGGATTTGGGCTTGCTTAAGAAGTTTTGCCGCTTTCTCCTTTTTTGGGCAATTTTTTGCAAAATGTCCTGGTCTTTTGCATATAAAACAGACTTTTGAAGTTTTTCCTTTAAACTGCTTTCTTCAAAGAAACTTCCATTTTTTCTTCCTTAAGGATCTTTTCTTGTGACCTGCATAATGTCTTTTCTTCGAGGAATATTTCTTGAAATGATCTCTTCTTTTTGTTGGACAGGCACAATTTTTCTCATAACACTTTATCTGCAAATCTTTCCTTTTACAATTGTCCTTGAGTTTGCTATGAATCTTGTCAATCTCTGAAAGAAATTTTCTCTGGTTGCAAAGTTTTTCTAGGGCAATAAGCACATGCTGATAAATTTCTCCCAAGGAAGCTTGCTGCAGAGTTATTTTTTGGAGATTCATCATGCGGAGTGTTTCATCTCCCAATGGTTCTAGGAGGGAGTTAAGAAAGGTATGCTTGGCATTAACATCATCCATACCATTAAAAGAGTAGTATCTCCTTGACATTCTGTCAAAATGTTTCTCCAAATCTTTCCTTTCAAATGAACAACATTTCATCAACAAGAATTCTTCTCGTGCTACTTCCGTATGATGGGTCACCGAGCCAAGAAATTCATTATGGACAATCGTGAAGAAGTCTTCTAATGTGTTGCATTAAGCTGCCTATCTTTGCCTATATTCTCCTAGATTGATCCACCATTCTCGTAATCTTCCCATGATCCTTGCAACAAATTTGGCAATAATCTAGGAAACAGTGGCATTTGGAGCTTGGAGTTCAACTATGCACCAAGAATACATGTTAAAGAACTCACCATGCCATCTGGAAGGAGGAACATTATCGAGAGTGAACAAATGTCTTGAGTCTGTGGTTGGTGAATAGGTCAACCTTGTTTGATATTTTGGAATAAAGGGTGGTGGAGGAAAGATTGGTGGTGGTGGAGGTGGAGGCTTTTTAGGGCGAAAAACATCATCTTATTCTTCTACCTTTGGTTCATTATTCGCCATAAACACTTCTTCTAGACCAAGATCAGACAAGTCTAGGTTTGTGTCAACAATTATTGGGAGCACAAAAGGTTCTCTTGGGTCTTCAAGAGTGAGGGTTTTAAGAAATGATGAAATTGGATTTGGAGGGTCGGGATCCACAGTCAACATATTCATATCAGGAGGTCTTGAAGAAGCACCAATAGTTGGATCTGGGGGTTGGTATAATGGTTCTTTATCTTTCTTTATAGGAGAAGGTTCATTTTGTGGGCTAGCTTGGGGCTCTGGTTGAGGTGGAATTGAATATGTTATGGTTGGAAAAATTCCACTTGGTTTAAAAGAGTTATGGTCAGGATGTGTTATGGCTAATGGTTGGAGGTTTTGATAGGGAGAAGTTGGTGAAAATGGAAAGGTCGAAGGTATAGACAAGTCTTTATATAATGATTGTCGAGGTTGAAAAGGCATATGAACATGTATCGAAGGAGTCTAAATGACTTCTTTCTGTGATCCTTCCATGGATTGAAGTTGTAGCAACAATTGTTTCCTTTCTTGTTCTTTTTGCCCAATAAGAGGAAAAGAGACAGACAAGTCTTTGACTGTAGAAGCTACTGTTGCTAATTCTTGTTCAATCGTCCTGATTTTCATCTTCAAATCTTCAATACGAGAATTTGAGGATGAGAAGGTATGAGTAACTACCTCAGCCATCTTTTGTTGATTATCAAGAATCTTCGAAAGGACTTGGTTTTGTGCCACAACATTCTCTGCTTGCCGGTTTAAAGCTGCTTCTGCCAAAGAAACTTGTCTTTTGGTTCCATTTGGATTGTTTCCAACAGGAATTTTGATTTTTTAAACATGTTTTGTGTTGGTTTGGGGATGATCAAAACTTTCAAGAGGAGGAAAATTCTCTGAGTAGGAAGTTGAAGTATGGTCAAACATATAACAAGGTAAAGGGTTCTGTGTTTGAGTTTGGCTGGTAGAAAAAGATTGGTATTTTGATATTTGGGGAAGGACTTTCTGGTAGTATGGAATCAATGGAGGTTTCAGATTTTGATTATGATTTTCTGCACATGGTGGGGAAGGAGGGGATTTTTGCTTTCTAGTTCTAGGATAAAGAACATAATAATCAAATTTTCCAGAGGGTTCCCCAAGAAGATCAACTTCTGGATCTCCTACTTCATATCTTTCTTTAAGTATTTGATGGGAAAACTTTTTCTTTCTTCTTGAATGATTTTCTTCAAAAGCTTCTTCTTCTTGGCAATCATCATAATCACAAATATCCCACCAAGGAGAACCGTTGAGAAACCAACAGGTCAGCTTGAACCCCCCCACACTTGTCTGTGCCCCAGGAATCCACGTTTTTCAACCCAAACACCCTAAACAACTGGGCGCTCCTATCCCAAAACCATCTAAGGCCTCTTGGGAACCACTTGCTCCAATGGATATAGGCCTGCCCGAACAACTTTTAGAGCCACATAGAGGAAGAGATGGAACGTACCCTAAGAGCCCAAGCTCACACTCTCCCTCCAGATACTCCATTTGGTCGTGAGATAATTCTGATATCCAGAGACATGGCATTCATCTCACCAGCGATTCCCTTCCCCACAACAACCCAACTCGTTGGATAGAACCTCATACTGCCCCCATAAGAGCCAATCTTCGGAGAAACATGCAGAGGATTTCCAAGCAGAGCGTTGCCAGAGTCCTAGGAAGCCCACCAACTTTCATCTCTCTAGTGAATACCACATTGCACCTTACATGCATGGGGGAACAAGAATTGAGAACTCTTTACATGATTCAACATCAAGTCACCTGCTTCAAGTTATCTCTAGACCTCATCCAAACCCCACAAGCATCCTACAGAACCATCCTAATCCCACAGTCTCAGACCTTGTTGATCCCACCTCTGCTAATCTGGAGGTCCGGAATAGCCCACGTGACCAACCCCTTCAACTCAATCCTAATGAAGATTCTCATTTGGAACTATAGGGAAGCGAGAAACCCTTACTTTTGTAGAAGCTTCGTTGACCTTGTTCGCTCCCACCGCCCCGCCATTACTGTTATCATGGAAACTTGTATCTCTAATCAAAGAGCTAAGGACATTAGCTCCTCTCTCGGCTTTGACAATGTTTGTCGATTTGATGTCGTAGGACTCAGGGGAGGCATATGGGTCCTATAGAAAGAAAGAGACACTAACTTAGAAATCTTGTCGGTGACGAAACAAAGCAATCCATGCTTTTGTGCAGGTAAGTGCTTCAAACCCCTCCTCTAATTAGTTGTTTACTACTATATAAGCTAGCCCCAATCTAAACTCTCGTATCAATCTCTGGGATGATCATACCTCTTTTACCAACACCCATTCACTTCCTTGGGCGCTTGCTAGCGATTCTAACGAGATCCTCACCCATCACGAAGGTCTTAGTAGCTCACTGCCTAACTGCAGATAAATGTACATTTTCAACGATTTTCTAAATAACTGTAATTTGCTTGACTTGGGCTTCAATGGTCCTAGATTCACATGGACCAACAAAAGAGATAACAGCTTAGTGATGAAGCATCTAGATAGAGTTCTCTCCAATCCACAATGGAAACTCCTTTTCAATGAATCCAATGTCCGACACCTCCCTATAACCTCTTCCGACCACCACCCTATCCTCCTAGTTCAACGACTCTTCCTTCCCAACCATCATCCACACTTTATGGAACAACCACCCTCATAGCATAACCTCGACCATGGAGGACTTCACTCACTGTGTTAAATCCTGGAATGCCAACAACTTCAGGAATATCTTTCACAGGAAAAAAAGATTACTTGCACAGTTTAACGATATTCAAAATCTCTCTGCCACAACCAGAACACCTTCCTCGAATGCCTCGAAAAGGACCTCGAAACCAAATACCAGCATATACTTTGGCTTAAGGAAGAGTTTTGGGCTTTAAAATCTCACATCGAGTGGATGCTTCTCGGCAACAGAAACACAAACTTCTTCCACCTCACAACCATCTACCGAAGACAACACAATAAAATCTAGTGCCTCAAGGACTTGGTCGAAAATTGGACACACTCCCTACCTGAGATCAAGTCCATAATCTCCATTCACTTCACTACCTTGTACACCTTCAACATGGTTAGCATCCCTATACTCCCACATTCCTTTGACAACTTCACATCCCTTGAGGTCGATACTCATAACGTCCTCAATGCTACGGTGACTAACCTCGATATTAAAAACACGATCTTCTCCTTTAAACCATACAAAGCGCCAAGCCATGAAGGCTTTCGTCCAATCTTCTTCCAAAGGTTCTAGAACATCATGGGCCCCTCTATCATCTCCTATGTTAAAGACATCTTTTGGTCTATGAAAAATCCTGAGAATCTCAACTTAACCCTCATCTGCCTCATCCCCAAAATGGACAAATTATAAACAATGCACCAACTCCGCCTGATTGGACTGTGTAACACCCTATACAAAATGATAACAAAACTTCTCTTCCAAAGACTCAAACCATTCCTTCCCGGCCTCATCCATCCATACCAAGCCAGCTTCACACTTGGAAGGAAAGCTAACGATAATGTTATTCTAACCCAGGAGATCATACATACTATGACCATCTCCAAAAGCAAGCAAGGCTTCATGGCACTCAAGATCAACCTCGAAAAAGCTTTTGATAGACACGAATGGGGTTTTATTTACCACATGCTCAACTGGTTTAAATTCCCAAAAGGCTAGATCGATCTTACCATGTCTTGTATCTCCTCATCCAACCTTTCTGTCCTATTTAATGGAGAAAAGCTCAATCCATTCCTTCCTTCAAGAGGCATATGGCAGAGGGACCCCTTCTCACAGTACATTTTCATCCTTTGCATGGAGTATTTAGCCTGGCTCATCCAGTCAAAAGTCACTCTCGGTAACTTGTCTGGTGTGAAAACCTCCAGGGAAGGCCCTTCCTTCTCACACCTATTCTTTGCCAAAGATCTAATCGTATTTGCAAAAGCAACAAGAAAAAACTACCTCTCCATCAAAAAAGTTCTTAATGTAGGATACCACTGAGGATATTTTGATTTTTTTTTTTACTAAACTACACGTAGTTTAGTGGGAAGGTTGGAACTACATGTAGTTTTGCCAACAAGTGCCTTCCCACCTCTTCAAATTTTCTTCAACAATTACCAACTGTTTCTTTTTCTTTTTCATTCTCTTCATCACTCTCATATCTTCATATTCTCTCTAGCTTTCTAACTTCCATTTTCTCTCTACAAAAACCTTCTCTCTCTCACTCCTTCTCACAAAATGATCTTCCTCTCTCAAATTTTCTAATTTGCAATTTCTTCTTCTTCCAAACTCTCTCATCTTCATCAATGGCACCCAAGTCCAAAAAGAGTTCTTACGTTCTCTCTAGTGAGGCATTCACTCTCACACGTTGGAGTCAAGCGGTGAGGCTGAATGACTCGCCTCCACTAACCTACATGCCACGGGATCACACCTTGGAGGGTGCTTGGACTAGATTGGTAAGTTTTTCAAACTCTTTTCACATTTAAGTCTTTTCCTTTGATCTTTTGTTTTAATCTATATTTAGGCTTGTAAATGCTTGGGTTTTGATGTGGGATAGGTTTAGATGAAAACCTCACACCTTAGGAGGGGTAGGAACATGCTTTGGATGAGTTTTGATCAAGATGTGCTTGAAAATGTTGAAGAACGACTCTCTATCTAGGTTCATGCATACGTGAACTCAGGCTTGTATGCATGGCTTGGTTCATGCATACATGGCCAGGCTTCATACGTATGCGGGCTTGTTCATGTGAGCACGTGTCTGTTCTTGAGTTCATGCATACACATGTTCCAACCTGTGTATGTGTGCATAGTACTTGTGTACACAAGTTTGAGCTTGCGTGCACACATCGCTAGGCAAAAACCCCAACTTGACTATTTAAACTCCTTTTTTCATCTGTTTCTCATCCAATTGAAAATTTAATGCCTTTCTTTATCATTTTTGCATCTAAATGTGATCGCAACATCATTTTTCATCTCATTATGAATCTAACATCATTTTATTTTTATTTTTATTTTTATTTTTTTTGTAGATTCCAGACCCTTTTTCTTGTAGGATGAGCCTTAGCTGTGTGGTGGCGTGGTTCTGGCTCCTGACCGAAGAGACCAAGGCCCATGTCTGTGATGCAGGTTTCGAGCCCGTTATCAATCTATTGCATGAGAGGTCTGCTAGTGCTATACTAGTGCAAACTTTGTCCAAGAGGTAGTGGGACACTACCTACACCTTCCACATAGCTGACAGGGAGCTAATAGTGACTCCCCACGACTTCCACCATATAACTAGCCTCAGATTTGATGGGGCAATTATCAACTTGGAGCGAGAGTCAAGCACTTGCTTGACAAGGGATTTGCTCGGGAGGAGGTCCCCTTTTGAGACCATTCGCTATTTCGACATCGAGAAGGACTACATATCTCTCCCTTAGGTGATGGCTAAGGATTGCGCCAAGATGGCTAGGGCCTTCCTTCTGTACCTTTTAGGGGCTTATCTATTTGCCAATGGTGGGCAGACTTTATCTCTGAGGTGGTTGGCTCCCTTCCGTGATTTCAGGGGAGCTCGAGAGGTGAACTAGGGTAGGCGTGTCTTGTCTATCTATACTCTTCCTTGGACACGCTCAATCGAGGGACCTTGTATAAGCTTATGGGGCCTTAGAAGCTCCTCGTGGTTGGTTCCTCTACCTCTTCTACTTTGTAGCTTATGTATTGCAATCATGTCCATTCACATGTCATTTAGGCCAAAACTGTATTTCATGCTCTTGTGAACTATACCTGTGCTTGCATCTTGCAAACTGTTTATACTTATACCTTGTAAATTGTACTAGTGCCTGCATTTTCAGTGTTGGGCCGTGTAATACAGTCTTATTACTCAGGGAGCGAATGTGGACTTAGAGAGCTTTCCTTCGATTAGGGCTCATCTTAATGGGCTCTCTTTCGAAGATGTAAGTTGAAAATCCATGGTCATTGTTACCTCTCTTCTTTGCATGTTTCTTAGTGCTTTTCTTCTAACCCTATGTTGTCATAGGTCGTATGGAGTCCATGGGCTGGCCGTCCTCCTGTTGTGGGCCCAGATTTGGAGACGTCTGCCTTGATTGCTTCTAAGACTACCCAGCCTCTTGAGGTTGCTGGACTGAGGCTGGCGGAGAGGGTATGGTGTTAGTTGATGGGTACAGATGATCCGCAAGTCCCTATGGATCCACCAGAGTTCATGCTTGCCCTACGTTCCATGACGAATGCTGAGTACGATTTGTGGACGCATTGCATTCCTTTCACTGAGCGGATGTCATAGGAATTGGACTACAAGGAGTTCAACGATACTCGCCTCATGCCCTCCCTTGCTGTCGAGGAATGTGTTCATTCTTTCTTCATTTTCTTTCATTCATTCTTGCATTGTTTGATATTCAAATAAAACTCTTATGCTAGGCTAGTCTTGCTGCCGATGCTCCACATGATCTTCCTCGCTTGCCTTGCTTGGACAACGCTGCCATGACCTGTCCCGACTCATTTTGGATTACAACTCCAATTCCAGATTGATCAGAGTCTACAAACATTGCCCCATAAAAGTTAGTCTTTAACACCGCAGCTGCTGGAGGTTTCCATTTTATACTTCTCTGCTTTGTACCTCGAGCACTAGACCTATTGTGTTTCTGAAACTCAGTCAGGAGTGAGCCAGTTGATTCCAGAATTTTTCCAAGTGGCAAACTTGGTTTATTGCACCTCAATTTATTCCTTCGACACCAAACTAACCATGCCACCATAGTGAAGAGGTCCAGTTGCCTCGCATGGTCCCTGACTAACAAAGTGCCCAGTTTGCCTCACACTTTATCGAAGGGCACATGTATAAGAAGTCCACTGTGTGCCTAATGAACATTAAGCAGCTGGAGGATGAGACGCAGAGGTCTTACATAACCCATTTTAACAAAGAGGCCCTCTCGATCGATGAAGCTGACGACAAGATACTCATGGTTGCATTCACGAATAGGTTACAAAAGGGTAAGTTTCTATTTTCTTTATACAAGAACGACCCAAAAACCATGTCGGATGTACTTTACAGGGCTACTAAGTAAATGACCATGGAAGAAGCACTGCTGGCCCGAGAAGAGAAGCCTAAAAAGAGAGAAAGATAGGAGGAGGCACGATAGGACAGGGGATGAAAGACAATAAGTACTGGAGACCGGTGGGAGGATAGGTGCTCCAAACCCCTCATAGGGAGGTTCACAAGCTTCACCCCGCTGACTACCCTGATTGACCAAGTCTTGATGCAGATCAAGGACGAAAGAGTCTTGACATTTCCAGGTAAGCTAAAGGGAAACCCTAATAAGAGGTCCAGAGACAAGTATTGCCGCTTTCACCGTGATCACATCCATGACACATCTGATTGCTACGACTTGAAGCAACAAATAGAAGCTCTTATCGAACAAGGAAAGTTGCATAGATTCGTCAGCAAGGAAAGAATGGACCCACCACAAGAGTAGTTTGCCTGACAAGAGAACGAGCATCCTAAGCTGCCCGTAGGAGACATAAGAATGATTGTGGGAGGCACAGCGGCCTTTGGCTCGTCGAAAAAGGCTCGTAAGACTTACATTAGAATGGTTTAGAATGTCCAGCTGATGGGCTTTGTACCAAAGATGGCGCGAATTGACATCTCCACCATAATAAGAGGAGTTATTTAGATATGACCTGTGTATATATTTGTCACTACAAAACTACTTTTGTAACCAAGTCCACAAGTGGATGGGTTCATTATTAAGTCTGTAAGTGGACGAGTTCATCCCATTGGGATGCCTTAAAATTATTAAGTCCACAAGTGGACGGGTTCAATACAAAGTACACAAGTGGACGAGTTCATCCCATTGGGATGCCTTAAAATTATTAAGTCCAAAAGTGGATGGGTCCATCCCATTGGAATACCTTAAAATTATTAAAGTCCACAAGTGGACGAGTTCATCCCATTGGGATGCCTTAAAACTATTAAGTCCACAAGTGGACAGGTTTATTATAAAGTCTACAAGTGAACAGATTCATCCCATAAGGATGCTTTGAAATTACTTAAGTCCACAAGTGGACGAGTTCATTATTGAGTCCACAAGTGGAAGAGTTCATCCCATGAGGATGTCTTAAAATGATCAAATCCACAAGTGGACAAGTTTATTATTAAGTCCACAAGTGGACAGATTTATTATTAGGTCCTCAAATAGAAATAGTTCATTGTCATGCCTAAAGGAGGACGAGTCCACCAAAGCAGATGGGTTCATCCTAGTTATTTACCAAGTCCTTTAAGGGACAAGTACATCCTAACATATAGGCACAAGAATGGATGGACATATGCATATCAACAAATAAATATCAACACACATGCTAAAAGCGACGGATATAAAGTAATAAAAATATACCATAAATAAAGTAAAATCTTTACAAAAATATACACATGCTAAATGACACTTAATATTGTCTGGAAATTGGATGAAATACATAACAAATTATCCTTAAAAATAAAAAAAGCTAAACTAAGGGGTCTTGGGCGTCCTAAACTGAAGGGTTTTCGTCGTCTTTGGAAGGAGGATCCTGGGCGTCCTAAGAAAAAGGGTTTTCAGCATCTTGAGGAGCTTCAGTGGATGGGATCAATGGAGTGACAGGCTTCTCCACAATAGGTTGAGCAACAACAACACCATCATTTTTTGGATCCCGCTTTGACTGGGTGGAGTCATCGATCTCCTCAAAGATGGTGTTGCCAGCAAGAGTTGACGGTAGGGAGTCATCTATGGTGACCTTGGATAGATCCAAGTGTGGGTAGATGGACTTGACCTACTTTAGGCAATCCTCAAACTCGTCACCACAATAGACGGCACAGGCGTCAATGAAAGGCTGTGAAGCCTTGAATATTGTACGGTGTTAGCCCTGGCCGTCCCTGCCTGCCCACAAAGAGCCGTCAGCTCCTTCTCCAAGGTCGCCTTGGCCTCTTGCTCCTTTTCCCACTGACGGGTCTCTTCCTTCAACTTCTCATTCAACTCCGTCACCTCCTTGTTGAGAGTACAGAGGGTGTCCTTGTATTGATCCCGTTCGTTGGTCAAGGTTTCATTTCGCTTCTTAAGACGGCTGATTACCCCCTCCTCAGTGACTCACCTATCTTAAAGATCCTTCATGCACACTAATGCCTAAAAATGAATTACAAACCGTAAGTTGATGAATAAACATTAAAGTATAATTTTCCAGGAGAAGAACATACCCTGGAGAGGTCAAAAATACCTGACGCTCCCAGGTCATCTGTCTCCTACATGGCACAAGGATCCAAGTCCGTCCCCCTGATGATTGATTCAACCATCTCGACGGCATATCCTTTATGCATAAGAAAATGACGGGGTCCTTGGGTGACGGGGCCCGACGATGTCATTAAGCCTTTGCTAGCTCCTTGGCTCGGCTCGGGAGGCGACAGCTTCTTGGGGTGCTTCTCCCCAGGGTTGACTGATGCTTTCTTAAAAGGACAGTCATCCTTCCCATCAATTTTCCTTTTAGGTGCCCCATTCTCGACGACCTTAGGGGCTGACGAGGACACTCCTTCCTTCCTCTTCTCCTTCTTCTCCTCCTTCTTACGCACAGTAGTTGACGCCCTCAAGTGTTATCGAAGCCATGGGGCATTGTAACCCACTCCTTTAGATGACATACCCAATCCATCCCCTGAACAAAGAAATATCTGCCCTTCCAATTCCTATTGGAATCAGGCATATTCGACACAAGCCTAAGCTCTTTCTTTCATGCGGCAAAGTGGTATATCCCTTGGGACGAGATGATGTGCTGATGTCTATAGCACCAAAAAAACTCGTCCAGCAAAAGCTAATGGTTCCCACCACTAAGACGACCCTATAAGATCTCAGCTCCAATTAATATCCTCCAAGCATTGGGAGCAACCTGGCTGACAAATAATCCAAGAAAATCGGCCAACTGACGGTGCAATGCCGTCAGTGGCAATCTCAGTCCTGCCGCGAACATTGCATCGTACATGCCGACGTCCACGGTCTTCCTCGAGTAGCACTTCTCAAACTTCCCAAGGAGACGAATTGGGATATGGTCAGGAATTTGATAACGGTCCCTTAAATTCTTAAAGATGTTGGCCATCATCTTCGGCTTGAAGTCATTAACAGTCCACATTTTGGGGAAAGTAAATGGATGAGTGTGGCCATCCCCGGGGCTTTCTGAACTTCCTCCTTCAGAGGTTCCCCCGTCAACTTCACCCTCGTCCCCGTCATCCTCTCCCTTCTCCCTCCCTCATTACCCTCGTCTCTCTCTTCTTCCTCACCTTCCCCTCATCATAACTTTCCACTTCACCGTCAGGAGAATGGGCGAACGTTTCCCTCTCCGACGACTAGGAAAAGCCCTCCTCGGGCTTATGACCTAATTAGAAGACTTCGTCGAAGCCTGCACCCTCATGGACTGACGACTATTCACTCGTCACTTCTCTAGACATCTATTCACCTACAAGCGATAGAGGTATTCTAAGAACCTAAGTTGGCGGTCTCTCTAAAGAAGTAACGACCAACTAGGAAAACGGAAATAAAAGATAGAATGAAAAGAGGAAAGGACTTACGGGATTAGTAGATAGATCCTTGAAAAGTGACGGGATCAGTAAGATGATGGCAACAAAGGCGACAATATCAGCAAGTTGACAGAAGTGAAGTTGACAAAATGACGAGCTCTCTCTGTTAAGATCAGCAATGATGAAATAGGAGAAATGAGGGGAGGAGGTGGGATATATATAGGACGAAAAATGCACGGGAGACGAAGCGACACTCTTGTTCAAAAACGAGGCCAACTAGCTTGTGCCACATGTACTAGCATTTAATAATGGCTGCTCGAGGAACCATCAATAAATACCCCTTTCTTTTTCCCTGAGTAAATAAAAAATAATAAAAAAGTTGCAAATTAAACTCCATAATCCGTCAGTTAGAGCTGACGGGGCTATAGAGTAGGGGGCAGCTAATAAGGGCATAAATGACAGTTCCACCTCAAAGCCGATGGCTGTGCCTTGAGATCAACTACACTTGAATAAGACAACTAGAATGCATAGACATGATAAGAAGCTAACGGAAGGAAGCTGATGGGGTTAGTAAACCTTTGACGGGTCTACACCAATTTGTATTATCCCAAATTTGTTATTGTGAAATTTGTTTGTCGTCGCCCGTGGATGTAGGCTATTGCCGAACCACGTAATTCTTAGTGTTTTGTGTTTATTTTCTTTTGGATTTATTTTCTTCGTTCCTATTGTTAATTTGGAGATCTTTCACAAGCCTAAAATATTTTCACAATCAATCTTGGTAATTTGAGCTTCCGCTATTTTACAACACTCATACCTCATAGGTGCAAATGACTCTATTTTTGAAGCACTCAAGTTGCAACGTAATTAGTTCCCCAAGGTTGCCCCAATATGGACCATACTCGGTGAAAGCAATACCTTTGGACATTCCAATGACCTTGGAGGCTTTGAATATAGGTTGGCTAGCAAAAACAGTGTCATGGGTCTTTAAAAATAGCTCAGCAGCTTGGGAAGATGAGGCCACAGTAGTTGGGACATGGCCAAGCCACAATGGCATTATAGGTCCGTATTTTTGGGCTAAGCTTTGGAGGGCATCAGGCACGGCATAGGAGGCTACCCAACATGTGAAAGTTACTGATAATTGGTAAAGGTCGAGGACCTGGTGGGAGTTTACACTCAATTTTCGGGCGTGATAGGATGTGTATTGTAAGGTTGAATTTATTCAACCATCTAATTGGCTTTATTCCGTGCCAAATTTGCTTATAATTCAGCATTTAGTAACCCTGTATTTAGGTGGGTTTGATGTAAGGGTAGTGAGTGAGATAGAGTGAAGATTGCTCAAGAGTGTGCAAGAAAACAGAGACTCGCGGCTGGGACTCGCGGGTGACTCGCGGCTGCAAGCCGCCAGACGCAGCACACGTGCCAAGCATGCTGGAAGATGAACAATCATGCTACCTGGAGCACTACAGGACAAAACAGGACAACTGGCCATACGGTTAACTCGCGACTGGATCTCGCGACTTAGTCAAGCCGCGAGGTCAAGCCGCGAGCCACCCCTGTTTTGTAAAACCTGACGTTTCACATTCCTCTCCCACTCCAGTATAAATACCCCTTTTACCCACGATTGTAAGAGAGCTTCCAGAGAGAATTTTGAGAGAGAAACCCTAAAAAAAAACAAGATTGATTCACACACAATCTATACCTTAGAGACTCTTCAAATTCCTCAACTCTCTTCCTCTCCATTGTCAAATCCTTGAGAGGCATTATACCAAACCTGGTTCTCACCATCATCATCACTGTGAGACAGCTGTTTGGATTTCTGGGAAGCAGTTAGGAAGGAACCAATCTTCATTGGTTGATGCTACGGTCTAGTAGCGGAATCCGGGAAGCTAGAAAAGAAAAAGGTTTGGCGCAACCTCGTTGGAGCAAGAAGCTTGGAGGGCTTAGGTGCACTGGGTAGATTAGGCTTGGAGGGTCTATTGCTGTCCTTGTATCCCAACTGTATTTTCTAGTGGATTGTTTACCGCTTGGAGGGCGGCGGAGAGGTTTTACGCCGAGGGCTTCGGTTTCCTCTTCGATAACACATCGCGTGTTGTCTTTGTGTTTGCATCTTCCTTCCTCTCTATCTTTGCCTTTTTATTTTCTGCTGTGGATTATATTTTGTTTTGGCTTAGATAGTTTTTACCAATTCCATATTATAGCATATGTTAAGTTTCCGCACACTAGTTGTTTGACATATTGCTTGAATTGGTTAAGTTGTAATTTGGGGGTCTAAACGTTCAAAGGTGTTTTGTACACGTTTTTTGAACTTTCATTTGGTATCAGAGCGGGTACACTTGTTGTGGTTATATTACCTAAGTGTGATCCTAGACCCCTGTGTTGTGGTTGATTGTTTTGGAATATACCATGCTGAATTGTAGCTTAAGTGTTTGTGAAAATGACTCTATGCATATGTCTGAAAGGTGTCTTACTGATGATCTTGTAGAGTTGTTAAAAACTAAGAAACATGCTAGAGTATTTGTTCACATGCTGGAATATCTTGAAAATCAGAATCATGTCTTACACAGTAGCATATCTGAATCTAAATCATTGATTAAGAAATATAAAAGAAAGAATAGAATGTTGTGTGAGATGATTGAGAATCTGAAAATGAAAAATCAATCTGAAAGAAGCATGAAAACTGATGATGAGTTTGTGTTTGAAGGTCAAGAATGTCTATCACATGTGAACCTATTTGTGCATACCTCATTGAAGGTGTTTAATGCGTGTTTGTGATATTTTGATAGTGGGTGTTCTCGCCATATGACAGGGGATAAGTCACTGTTTAAGACACTCAAAGAAAAGGTTGGTGACTATGTGACCTTTGGTGATGGAAGTCATGCTCAAGTCCTAGGCAAAGGAACCATTGAGATACCTGGTTTGCCGCTGTTGAAAGATGTACTGTACATAAAAGGGCTGAAGGCGAATTTGCTGAGCATCACTCAAATTTGTGATGATGATTTCCTGGTACAATTCTCTAAGAAGGGATGTTTGATCATCAATGAAGAGGGGATTCAGGTTTTGGAAGGAAATCGGACTACAGATAATTGTTATGGAATAGTTCCCACGGCACCCATATCATGTAGAAGTGCTCGTGTGGATATGTTGGAGCTGTGGCATCACAGATTTGGGCATGCCAACTTCAAATAAGTAGCAAAAGTTTCCAAACTTGAAGCAGTCGAGGGACTTCCTAAATTTGGAAAAGTGAAGAAGACCGTTTGTGGTGCGTGTCAAATGGGGAAGCAAACTAAGGCAAGTCATCACAAGGTGAATGTGATAGCCACCTCTCGGTGCTTGGAGTTACTTCATGTTGATCTAATGGGGCCTACCAGAACTGAAAGCCTAGGGGGGAAGAGATACATTATGGTCATTGTGGACGAATACTTAAGATACACTTGGGTTGAATTCCTTAGAGAAAAATCAGAAGCTTGTGAGAGGTTGGAGATTCTGTGCAAGAAACTACAAAACGAAAAAGGGATTCCAATAGCCAAAGTTAGAAGTGATCATGGGAGAGAATTTGAGAATGCAAGATTCGAGTCCTTCTGTGAGAAGAATGGAATTAAAAGAGAATTTTCAGCTCCCAAAACTCCACAACAAAATGGAGTGGTAGAGAGAAAAAATCGTGTGATTCAGGAGATGGCAAGAGTCATGTTGCTTAACAAGCAAATACCTCAAAAATTTTGGGGAGAAGCTGTCAACACCTTGTGTCATATTGGCAATAGGATTTTCTTTCGAGTTGGTACAAAAAAGACTGCATATGAGATATGGAATAGGAAGAAGCCAAAAGTGAAGTATTTCCGGGTGTTTGGAAGTAAATGCTATATCCTAAATGATCGAGAGAATCTTGGGAAGTTTGATGCGAGAAGTGATGAGGGTATTTTTCTTGGCTACTCTACTACAAGTCGAGCGTATAGAGTGTTTAACAAGAGAACAAAGACTGTGATGGAGTCCATAAATGTTAAGATTGATGATGCCTTACCTAAGGTGGAAATGATTGATGATGTAGAAGGGCCGAGCACCAAAGAGCCTGATGTTGAGGTAGAAGCTTTGAATATAGAAGGTGAAGAACCTATACCAGAAGTAGAATCGACTCCCATCAACCCAAGAATGGAAACGAGGTCGATGTCTAGAACATCAAGCCCTCTTACTCCTCCGGAAGTTCATCCTCCTATCTCTTGTAGTGATGAAGTTTCCACTTCAAAAAGGCCATCTTCAAGAGTTATCAAGAATCATCCGGAAAGTAACATCATAGGATCTCTT
Organism: Quercus lobata; assembly: GCF_001633185.2. Lineage (NCBI taxonomy): Eukaryota > Viridiplantae > Streptophyta > Magnoliopsida > Fagales > Fagaceae > Quercus > Quercus lobata. The sequence goes on from NC_044909.1 coordinate 48,882,880, forward strand.
GATGACGGTCTTCGCCTCAGGAAAGGAAACATTCTGCTAGCTAATCATGTAACATATCACTACTACCTTGCACAGTTTGAACCAAAAAGGGTTGAAGAGGCTCTTCAAGATGAGAATTGGGTTGAGTCAATGCATGAAGAGCTGAATCAGTTTGTGAGGAATGATGTGTGGGAACTTGCTCCACGGCCTGAGAACGTTCATGTTATAGGCACAAAATGGATTTTTAAAAACAAAACTGATGAAGATGGAGAGATAATTCGAAACAAATCTCGGTTAGTAGCTCAAGGATACACTCAAGTAGAAGGAGTGGATTTTGATGAATCTTTTGCTCCGGTGGCAAGACTCGAATCCATTCGAATCCTTATGTCCATTGCGTGCACTTTGAATTTCAAACTTTATCAAATGGATGTAAAGTGTGCATTTCTGAATGGATATCTAAATGAAGAAGTATTTGTTGAGCAACCAAAAGGATTTGAGGATCCTCATTTTCCAGATCATGTATTAAGATTGCAGAAAGCCCTTTATGGCTTAAAACAAGCGCCTAGAGCCTGGTACTATCGTCTTACACATTATCTTCTAGATAGAGGTTTCAAGAGAGGGTATGCCGATCGAACTCTGTTTGTCAAAAATGATGAAGATTATCTCCTTGTGGCACAAGTCTATGTTGATGATATAGTGTTTGGGGCAACCATCGAAGATCGTGCTACTGAATTTTCTGAGGAGATGAAGAAGGAGTTTGAGATGAGTATGGTGGGGGAACTCACATTTTTCTTGGGTCTTCAAGTCAAACAACAAAAGGAGGGCATATTTGTATCTCAAGAGAAGTATGCCAGAAACATTGTCAAGAAGTTTGGACTAGACTCCAAAAAACATGCCTCCACTCCCATGAGCTCATCCACTAAACTGAATGTTGATTCATCTGGAGTCGAAGTAAGTCCTACATTGTATAGGAGCATCATAGGGAGTTTGCTCTACCTTACAGCCAGTAGACCGGACATTGCTTTTAGTGTGGGTGTTTGTGCCAGGTACCAAGCTAATCCGAAGGAATCTCATCTGACTGCTGCTAAGCGAATCATTCGATATGTGAATGGTACTGCAAACTATGGTCTGTGGTATTCAAAAGACTCAAATGCTTGTCTTGCTGGGTATTCAGATGCTGACTGGGCTGGCAGTGTAGACGATCGGAAAAGCACTTCAGGCGGCTGTTTCTATCTTGGTAACAATTTTGTCTCGTGGATGAGCAAGAAGCAGAATTCAGTGTCTCTATCTACTGCAGAAGCAGACTACATCGCTGCTGGAAGTTGCTGCACTCAGCTTCTTTGGATGAAGAAATTACTTCATGACTATGGAATTCCTCAAGAAACGATGTGTGTCTTCTGTGACAACACCAGTGCCATCAATCTTTCCAAGAATCCTGTCCAGCATTCAAAATCTAAACACATAGAGATACGTTACCATTTCATTCGGGATTTGGTAGAGGAAAGAGTTGTGTGTCTTGAGTTCATACACACCGACAATCAAAAGGCGGACATCTTCACCAAGCCTCTCGATGGTCCACGGTTTGAATCACTCCGTAAGACCATTGGTGTTGGTACAATTCCTTGACTCTCTTGTGTGTTGTGTGCTTCACATACTTATAATATGATAAGTTTGTTTGTGATGAGGCACACACTTCTTTGTTAGCTCTTTGTGTAACATGTTTATTGTTTGTTTGTCCATCTGTGAATTCTGTTGGTTCTTTCTTTGTTTGTTCAATCATTTTCTTCTTTTATGTCAAAAATCCAAAAATCACATAAAAATTAGAAAATCAAAAAGCTTGATTGACATTGTTGAGTTTTTGTCTCAAAACTTGTTTTGCCTTGTACCTTTGTGCTAATGGCTTTGTGCATTTTCGAGTATTGCTTGTTTTCATGCACTCATATCTATGTGGGAGAAATCTTGAAATCGTTGTGATTGTTGTAAATAGATCTTCAAACTTGTCATGAATGATTAGTGAATGGTTATGTTGATCTTGAGTCATGCATAGACTTGTGTCTATATATCTTCCCACTATTTATTTTTGTTTTGCTAAAAAGAGCTCACCAAATGTAAATCTCCAAATGAAAAGAGATATTGAGCTGCAAAAGCCTGTCGCACATTCTAGTATTTGACTAGGAAAAAGGGTAAGCGACCTTATATTAAAGTGAAAGTTTATTCAAAAAGCCAAAGGCTTATTCATTAAAGTGAAATATCAAATATCACTCTCACAATGAGAGGTGATTGACTCAAAAGATCAAAAAGATCAAATGTTATGATTGAAAATGGAGTTAAATGTAAAGTTCCAAATTATGTTATCAAGTTTTGTGGGAGGTCATATATACATTCTTCTATAATTGAGATGGGTCACGTGATCTAGTGCTAATTGTGTATGTCTTGGTTGAATTGATCATTGAATCTTCACATTAGACTAAGGACTATCTCATTGTTGATATCCACACACAACACACAAGTTTATGTTCAATAAATGCCATATTCATTTGTGTGATTGTACTTGATAAAATGTGTTTTCCACATGCTCAATCTTTGTTAAATCAAGCACAAAAAGATTTTTGAGTGTTTTAGGTGTTTTTGGAAAGTATTTTGTTTGAAAAATCTGTCAATTTCAAAACTCCAGTTTTGCCCTGTTTTGGCGGCTTAGTCGCGGGTATGTCAAGTCGCGAGCCTCAGTCGCGTCTTCGCAGGTAATTTTTGGCGACTTGTTCGCGAGTGGAAGGTCCAGTCGCGAGGTTCACTCAGAGATTTTCGCGGCTCAGCTCGCGACTCACTCGCGGGTAGACCTTCCAGTCGCGAAAAACACATAGAAAAATTTTCAAATTTTTGTCCTTGAGTGTTTGGCGGCTTGATCTGGCGACTCTTTGGCGACTCGTTTCAGTCGCGAAAATCGCGTGTTTTAGAAATACAGGGGCAGTTTTTAAACTTTTTGTTTTTCCCTCGATCTTTTTGTGACTGTTCATTGTCTTTCTCATTTGTTCTTACCCATTCCCACCGTGCCTCCATTTTCGATCTCCATTGTTTGCCTCTTTTCAGCTCAAAATCATCAAGTAACAGGTATGGTTTTTCTGTCTTGAACTCTTTTCTACTTGTTGTTATGGTTTTCCCTCTGAATTATTCGCATTTGATTGTGATTTTTGAGATGGGTTTTTAACTCAACTATTACTCTTTATCCATGCTTAGCTTATGATAGTTTCTGTCTTTGTTTTGAGCTATTTTATATTGTTGGTTTTGTTCTTCATCATGAGCTTAGCTAAGGTTAGCTATTTTTGTCTGATCTGCTGTTGTTGTGGTGTTTCAAAATCTTCCTGTGTGGTATCCAGTTGATGTGTTGTTGAATGTGGGTTCTTTTTCAGTTGCTTGTGTGGTTTATTTTGTCTCCCTCTACTGTGTAGTTTAATTTGGGCCATTTGTGTCCCTCTTTGCTATTCTCGGGCCATTTTCATCCAGCTATTAGGGTTTCTTCATTGTCCCTAATTTTCCACTAACCCACTGCTAATAAAGTTTGTTGGATTGTGTTCTGCCATTTCTCTTGTTCATAATACAGACTAGTCATGTCACCATTCAAGAAAGCTGCTGTGAAAGGAGGTAGTTCCAAAGGGAAGGAACCAGTAATTGATGTTGATGATTACCCGCCTCAAACAAAAGGGACTCGCTCTTCATCAAAGAGTTTCAATCCCAACAAGTTCAGATCATATACAGCCTATCAGTCTTATGAGAATTTCTTTCTACATGCCAAACCATTACTAGAAAGGGCTTTGGATCAGTCCTCACTTCATGACACTGACATTCCGAAATGGTTTGCTCACAAGGATTGGAATTACCTTCACTCTGATCCGGATGACGCGTATGAAGAGCTGGTAAAAGAATTTTATGCTAACGCAATTGTGGAAGGAGATGAACTTAAGTGCTGGGTTCGGAAAAAGTGCTTTTCTGTCTCTCCTACATATCTAGCAGAAATTCTTCACATCAACAGACCCATTTTCCGACATTCACCGGTTTATGATGATCTCTGTCTTGATGAGGTCAAAGAAAGTCTTGGTCAAGACTTGGAGTTCTCACCCAATGGCATATCCATCAGTGTTTCCTCTCTTTCTCCAAAACTGAGAGTGCTTACAATTGTGATGTTTCACAATTTGTACCCTTTATCAAGCACTGGGTATATGAACCTCGGACGTGCTTTGTTTCTTCATGATCTAATCTCTGATGTGGAAATAGACATCTGTGCTCATATCTTTCATGTTCTGCGCAAAATGGTTCTTCAAACTGAGTCACGGATATGCATTCCTTTTTGCAGTCTCATTTCACGGATCTTGAAGCTCAAAGGTATTTATCCAACGGCAGATGAATCTCCTATCCCAAAACCAAGTCCAATCAACATGCGTACATTCAATGCAAGCATTGGATATAGTCGGAAGAGAGCCAAACCAGAAACTTCTGCATCTCACAGTGGCTCTCATTTCAGCACTCTCTCCTTAGATGAGAAACTTGATCGCATTGTATCCTCTGTCCACGAGTTGAATACAAAGATGTCTGGACTCACAGCTTCTCTACACCATCAAAGCACTCGATGGGATATGAAGTTTACTTCTCTTCAAACTCAATTGGATCAAATTCAGAGAAAGCTGGAAGAGGATGACTAGCCTATTCCATGACAAAAAGGGGGAGTGATAGGCATGATCAGAGGGGGAGAATATTACCTAAGGGGGAGTGTCTTTACATTCTTCTTCAGTTTAAGTTTTCACTTTAAGCTGTTATATTATGTTTTGTAAACTGTTATTCAGGATGTTATGTGTTTGTACCCATGTGCTTTTGTAAGCTTTTAGGGTTTATGTTTTATGCATAGTTTGTAGGCTTTATGGTATGTATCTTGCTTAATGCAGCCTTTATGCTATGTTGAAATCAGTACTTTAATCTAAATGTTCTGCATTTTGGTTTATGTACTGTCACTCTTGTGTCCTTGTAGGATTGTTCCTAGATGCATATACCTTGTGTGTTATGCATTGGTTGAGTGTTGAACATACAAGTGTCTTGCCTTGTGCTTGTTAACTTGTATGTCCTTGTGTTCATTCCAAGTGTGAATGAGCACTGTGATCACTACCTTGTGGTGTTCACTTGGTTGATCAAGCCATGGTTTGTTTCTTAAACCCCATCTATGCTTGATCACATATTGCCTGTTTCATATGCATTTTATGGTTTTCTGCATACAATGATCATGGTGTATTGTTGTGTTTCAGGAGTATTATGTTCATATGATTCAAGTGCTTCACAGCTTCTAGAGTTAGGTGTGAGTGAGTTTTGTTCAACTGTTCCCAACTCACATGTTAAGTCTAGAGTCTGTTTTAGGGTTTTGTCACGGAATAGCCAAAGGGGGAGATTGTAAGGTTGAATTTATTCAACCATCTGATTGGCTTTATTCCGTGCCAAATTTGCTTGTAATTCAGCATTTAGTAACCCTGTATTTAGGTGGGTTTGATGTAAGGGTAGTGAGTGAGATAGAGTGAAGATTGCTCAAGAGTGTGCAAGAAAACAGAGACTCGCGGCTGGGACTCGCGGGTGACTCGCGGCTGCAAGCCGCCAGAAGCAGCACACGTGCCAAGCATGCTGGAAGATGAACAGTCATGCTAGCTGGAGCACTACAGGACAAAACAGGACAACTGGCCATACGGTTATCTCGCGACTGGATCTCACGACTTGGTCAAGCCGCGAGCCACCCCTGTTTTGTAAAACTTGACGTTTCACATTCCTCTCCCACTCCAGTATAAATACCCCTTTTACCCACGATTGAAAATGAGCTTCCAGAGAGAATTTTGAGAGAGAAACCCTAAAGAAAAACAAGATTGATTCACCCACAATCTATACCTTAGAGTCTCTTTAAATTCCTCAACTCTCTTCCTCTCCATTGTCAAATCCTTGAGAGGCATTATACCAAACCTGGTTCTCACCATCATCATCACTGTGAGACAGTTGTTTGGATTTCTGGGAAGCAGTTAGGAAGGAACCAATCTTCATTGGTTGATGCTATGGTCTAGTAGCGGAATCCGGGAAGTTAGAAAAGAAAAAGGTTCGGCGCAACCTCGTTGGAGCAAGAAGCTTGGAGGGCTTAGGTGCACTGGGTAGATTAGGCTTGGAGGGTCTATTGCTGTCCTTGTATCCCAACTGTATTTTCTAGTGGATTGTTTACCGCTTGGAGGGCGGCGGAGAGGTTTTACGCCGAGGGCTTCGGTTTCCTCTTCGATAACACATCGCGTGTTGTCTTTGTGTTTGCATCTTCCTTCCTCTCTATCTTTGCCTTTTTATTATCTGCTGTGGATTTTAATTTGTTATGGCTTAGATAGTATTTAATCAATTTCATATTATAGCATATGTTAAGTTTCCGCACACTAGTTGTTTGACATATTGCTTGAATTGGTTAATTTGTAATTTGGGGGTCTAAACGTTCAAAGGTGTTTTTACACGTTTTTGAACTTTCAATTCTGATAAATGCTGTAGAGACTAATACTTTAAAAAGATACATCCATCTATCATAAGAACTTGTTATAGCTTTATGAGTTAATATATTATGTTGGATTTCAGGGGGTAAGGTTCTAATAGCAAGTCTCGTTTTTTGTTGAATCTTAGGGTGGAGTTTTGAAAAGCTTGTTCCCATAAGATAGCTTTTTAGATACTGTAGTTCTGTCTTTGTGGAGCTTGAATCTCCATCCTCCTTGCCAGGGAGTTGACAACTAAGTGCTTCAATAAATGCCCCGGTGCTAACAAGATGTAATTCCAAAGCCTGAAGGGTAATTTGGAATAAGGGTTTCTATTTGAGGGTGAAGGCTGCCTGTAAATTATCAAGAAGTAATTTAATATGAAGAGGAAGGTTTGTAAATTCTCCATCCTAAAACATGAGATTAGTGCGGAGCACTTTTTGCAGAATTACACTATTTTCACCACATGAATACATTGCCTCTGCTAGCAACGTATCCTGAAGGGATATTGTCTCTATCGAGACGCCTTCATGCATATCCGAAATTTTTACTGAAGGCTTTCGGATACCTTTGGGTTGCACCGCTGGTGCCTTGCCCTTGTCTTTTTTAGAGGATCTTTTATTCATAGTAGGCTGCAATTGGGTTTTGGGAAGAGGATTATGTCTCGAACAAATATTTTCTTGCAAAGCTTCTTTAAAATTTATTTTTAAAATTCTTTTACCAACGTCTTTCTGTGAAATTCTTTTGAAATATTTTATATGAAAAGTATATATAATAAAACAAACTTTTTTCTGTACATTTTTGTGCTCATGCTGAGTAGTGGTATAAAAGCAATCATGATGGAGTCTTTTAATGTTAGAGGGGCTAAAATTTAAAAACTTTACAAAATCTACCATGATTCTATCTATTTTGTAAGTATTACTAAATGTCTCATTTTGTGAGAATATGTGAAATAAAGCTTCTCCATAAATTCTTTCATCAATTGTTGTAATAATCTGGGGGAAATCTATTAGGGACGTATGATTAACTTCGTTTGTTAAGAAATTAAATCTGTCTTTATTCAAGAAATTACCACAATTAATATGTTCTTTAATAGAATCTGTCAAAGCTTCTTTTATTAAAATATCTGTTTTATGAATATTTAAGGATACTATAAAGGATGTAAATATGTCATTTATTATAATTTTGTTTGGTACTTCTATCATACTGTCAGTCCATGCATATTGATTACAAAAGATTGTATCCATATTTCCGTCTTTTATGTCTTTTCTACTAAATTCTTCTATAGATTGGACTTTATGTTGGTACTAATGCAAAAAAGCAATAGAAGAATAAGAACATATCTCTGTCTCTTTGTCTTGTTTAACTTTCTTTTTGTCATTTTCTGTCAATTGATCAACAAGTAATATTTCTGTCTTTAAAGGTGACAAACTTGTTTCAGTTCTATAGATTCCTCTTTCGTTGATATCTGTTAAAATAGTAACCTTTTTGGAAGAGTGTTTTTCTTTCAGGACAGGTGGTACAATGAATCTAAAGAATATATCTTTTCTTAACACATTAGTTTTAATTCCTTCATCTGTCACTAAAAAGAGATAAAATAATAAAGCCATAAAAGGAGTTCCTAAAATAATTTTAGAAGGAAGGTCTTTAATTAAAGCAAAGACTGTTGCAAAATATATTCCACTTGTTTTTTTACCTTTAATTACATACAATAACAAATCAAGGTCGACTACCTCTTTCTTGACTGACTAGCTAAGGGTTGCACATGGGATCATGGGCTGTAGCATCATGAACAAACGGGCACACTTTCTACAGAGATGGATGTGCCAAAATTTCTGTGCTTGCCATCGGCCACATTGGCTAGTCGGAACCCTTGATTAGGAAGCTGGTTGATGAGAAGAGTTTCCAGTTGACAAGCCAGGCTCTTTCCAGGGACTATAAAATAAAGAAAAGACACATTCTGCAGCCCTTCCTTTGAACGATGGCACTGACTCGGCCCTCGAGATCATCCGTCTAGAGCAAAAGTTTTTGAAAAAGTTAATTTAGCATTATAGCTGATAGTTTAATATGTACAGGAAAAAAAAAAAAGGCATATCAGATTATAAAATGACGTCAATAAATTGACTTCGCCAGAGAGTGAAGACAAATACATTGCACCATATTTTGAGCTAAGGTTGCTTGGGTTATCTTGCTGAAATAGCAGAACTACCAATAAAATTTTCTTTATGGCACTTTTCAGCCAGTAACCAAAACAAACCTTCATCATGATGTCATGGCCTGATGTATTTAATCATTCTTGAAAAAAACTTTCAGGACAACTTTCTGAGTATGAAATCATAATTAACAGGAAAAAAAAAAAGGAGAAAAGAATGTCAAAAGAGAAGTACCTCTCCAACATATAATTTCTTGTCAGGTCTAAGCATCACATAGACACTTGAAGCACCTATTGTTGATGGAGGTGGCCGTTCCCTAGCACCAATTAGGACACTGTACCTCAGCAAGTTCTGATATTTTTTTCTTCTTGTAGAGCTCAATCAGCTTCTTCTGACATATTACTGTGACAGCACTCTCAACTTCCTTCTGTAGAAATTCTGTTTGGTTTGTTGACCCTCTCCAATTATGGGCAACTACTTCTCTAATTCTTCTCGACTGAAGGTGAGATTCATCAGAACCATTAATACTCATATTAGAACAAACTTCCACTAGTTCTGAGTCATTTTTTGCTGAAACAACTTCTTTTGCATAAGCTGATAGATACAGGCTTTCAGCTCTTTGGATTATTGATTCAGAAATCCCCTCCTTTTTAGCTGTTTCAAATGCTAGGCTTTCTCCACATATCCCATCTATCAACTTCAGTGTTGGTTTTGTTTTGCCATCAACAGATACTGTTCCCATTGCTTTGTAAACAGTGTTCTTGGTATTGAGTGGCAACGTAAATATTCCATGCAAATGAGTGGATACAACACCCAAACAACCAATTTTATCAAGAGTTTCAATAATGCTACCAGCAATACAAGTCCCTTTTGCTGTTTCTGTTCCTCGGCAAATTTCATATCTAAGCACAAGCCTTCTTTTAGAAATAATGGACCGAATTTCTGACCTTTCTACCTGACATGTTAAAAGCAAGTAAATAAATTGAGGGTTAATTATGATGATATGAGTATAAGACTGAATGACACAAGGTTTAAAAATCAACATATATGCTATTTTGCACGGACACGGATATGGGGATACGGCAATTGTTGAAAAATAAGGACACGACACGGCGGTTAAATAATTAATTATATTTTACATTTAGGCATATTTTTAAATATTTTTAGACATAAAATATGTTTATGTTTAGAATTTAAATTATGTAAGAATTACAAATAAGTAAACTAACACCTAAAGTAGTACAATAATATACAATATTTAACTTTAATAAATAAATGAAACTATAGCAGGACACATTAAAACAAAAATCACTAAATTTATAATAAATATTATAATTTATAAGACAAAACAAAAGGCTGAGTAAAGAAATACATTAACTGTGAGAGTGGGATTAAAAAAAAAAGAAAAAAACGCTTTATAACTTATAACTAAGTGAGTAACAGTACTGTGTACACCAAAATTGATATCCGAAAGAAAGAAAAAAAAAAAAAAAACAGAGAGAGGAGGTAGGAGTCGTCAGACCTGTTGTCCACGCCGAGAGAGAGAGAGATCGCTGGAAGGGACAAGGCACGGCGTCACTCGACGTCTATGGAGCTTGCCGATTGGCCCGATCTAGCTCTAGCGAGGGACAGAGGGCAGCGGCAAAAAAAAAAAAAAAAACAGAGAGAGGAGGTCAGAGTTGTTGGACCTGTTGTCCACGCCGAGAGAGAGAGAGAAAGAGAGAGAGAGATTGCTGGAAGGGACAGGCACGGCGTCACTCGACGTCTATGGAGCTCGCCGATTGGCCCGATCTAGCTCCAGCGAGGGACAAAGGGCAGCGGCGGAGGTCAGAGGGAGGGTGGGTTGAGAACTTGAGAGGTGGGTTGAGAACTTGAGAGGTGGGTTTCTCAAAATCTGTGATTTTTTTTTTTTTTTCTTCACTGCTGGCGTGTCAGATACGTCAGAGCCACGTCGGAGCCGTGTCGGTGTCAGAGAAAGGAAAAGAAAAAGAAAAAAGAGGACACTCGCCGGACATCGGAATCTGGCGAGTCGTACCCGTTTCGGTGTCCGACACGTATCCGACACCAACATGATACCAAAAATGGCGTGTCCGTGCAACCTAGCATATATATATATATAAAAGCAGGAAATTTAGCCATAGTGGTCTACAAAGTGGCACATTCCTTGAGAAGAAATGAGAATTCTCATCATTTAGGCTTCCACCTCTGCACCTCATCAAAATCAAAACTTTGCATTTTTGTCAATGTATTAATTAATTTCCATGTATTGATTGGGTAAATGCATTGATTTTTCATCTATTAATTATTTATAGATGGTGAACTAATTATTTATACAAAAGGAATTTATATGTTTATTTTTATTATATATGTATTATTAAAAAAAAAAACACAATTAATTTGACATGTAATATATGTATGAACCAAAACTGTAGTATTCTATATTCTATATTTTGGCTATGTAATTAAATAGAATATTAATAGGGTAATGCATTTATTATCATGTATTAATTATTTATAAGTGATGCACTAATTATTTATGTAAAATGATTTTTTATGATTATTTTATCAGATTAAATAAGAAACAATTTTGGAATATGACATTCTAGCTTAAATTCAGTTCTCTTGGCAACAATTGAAACAATGTACAAGAAAAGATAAAAGCAAATTTAATTATACACCAATCAAGGATATAAAAGATAATTTTACTATTATATTAGTGGAATTAATCAAATATATGTCAATTCACTCAAGCAATTGGTTCATATTCTTCATTTTTGCATGTTATAAAATTGAAGTTAATTACCGAAATAATATTATAACACATAATAAGAATTAAGAAATTAAGAATTTACATTGCCCAATTGGTTAGTATTCCATGTTATCAAAAAATTAAGAATTTATGTTGTGTTTCTTTGATAAATCCAAAAGATTAAGATCAAAGGAATGATTTTTTAGATAACAAATTTCTGTTTACTAGTATATAGGCTAGAAAGACAACATGAGGTAGGAGGGCCAAAGATTTTTTAGGTTCTAGTACATCAAAGGGAAAGATATAGATGAAAGAATAAAATTTGAACTCAAGCAAGGCTAACCTCTTCATTTGACCAGTAAAACTTCATTGAAATAACTTATCAAAAAAAAAAAAAAAAAAAAACTTCATTGAAATAAAAAGTATGGAAATACAGAGGAAAAAAAACACAGGCAGTGTGCTAAAGGCAACAAAGAAATAAACTAAACAAAGAAAGTACAAAAATGAAGCATATCGGGCAAAGAGTTGAAAGTAAAAACACCCAAAGCATTTGCCCATTCAAACAAAGTCTGAAGGAAGAGAAGTTTCAACTCATAAATTGATCTTTCATTCCCTTCAAAGGTGAGTGTATTCCTTTCCCTCTAAATGACCCACATAAGACAATGAGGAAGCATTCTCCAAAGCACCTTAGTTCTGATTCTATTAAGCTTGCTTGGCCAACATGCTATGAGTTCCACAACACTACATGGCATGACCCAATGAACCCCAAAAAGTTAACACACCATATTACACAACTCTTGGGCTACTGGGCAGTGCAAGAGTAAGTGATCGATGGTTTCCCTGTTCCTCTAGCACATGCAACAACAATCCACCACCACCTCCTTAAATTGTCAAATGACTAACCTCTTAATTTTAGGTATTGCAGAAGTCAACTGCTTGGGAAATTTTTTGACCGAAGATAATCTTACCAAGCATAATAGTGTTATAGTAGACTCATGTTGTATGTGTAAAAATTCTGAGGAAACAGTTAGTTATCTACTTCCGCCTTGTCCAATGGCTCGAGAGTTGTGGCCCCTAGTGTTCTCTTTATTCAAAGTACAGCAGGTGATGCCTAAGTTCATGAGCTGTTTGAGAAGTTTAGTCAAGCTAATTGCATTTAGATTTGGAAGGCATTTCCATCTTGCCTTAAGTGGACTATTTGGAAGGAATGCAAAAGTTTCATCACATCACAGTATGTGGGCATCTTAGTGATTTTGCTTGATGCTTAAACTGAATACATCATGAAACTCTTCAATGTTGGTTCTAAGGACAACTATAGTACCTTTTGGTTTTTGGGACATCAATAACATTTTCCTGAAATTTTGATATTGTATCTTACACCTCCTTCCATAACAAGTTCACAATCTGATGCTTCAGCAGATATTGGATGATTCTAAATTTAGGGTCTTTCCTGCTTGAAATGGGAAAGCTTTTATGGATTAGAGGTAGGCATAAGACAATAAGAGCTAAGGGGACACTAGAGATATAAGTTAGCAATATTTCAAAAGCACAAAATGGGCTAGTGACTTTGTTTTTTTTGATGAATTATATGTTATATGCCCGAAAGAAGTTTACAAATTATAATGTACCTTAATTTTTGAATGCCTTACACTATTTATGGCCAAAACACAATTAAGGTGATTAATTACCTCGTCAAAGTGTTGTCCAAATTACATGGGGTAAGCTACAAGATTTATGGTTCAACATGCTGCTCTGCATTCATCACAGAGCAAGATGAGTGTGGATCTTCTCTGTTCCCTACCTGTTACCAATTTGCTATATGATGGCGCCAAAAGGATAACATTGCTATCCAATTGACAAAATAATGAGTACAGAGAGGTAAATCTAACAAGAAAGCCATTCAAGATACCAAAGAATGACTCCATTGCTAAAACACCATATATCCGATGCCTGAAAAGTATGAAGACATAAGATGTAGATAATTTAATGTCATACATGAAATGAGCTTTTTCCATATGCAGGACTATCATAAGATTTCATATGAAGCATGATTGAATCATATTGAGGAATCAAGGCTGACTCTGCAGGCACCATAAATCCACATATTCCAAGTAATGCAGCAGCACAAATTGACGGAAGCAAACTTGATTTACCACCCCCATTTGGTCCTGTCAAAAGAAACAATGATTGCATAGCAACTGTATTATGTACAGCACTGCCTTCTGCTACATCAAACCAATATGGTGATAGACCAATTATCTCCATCCCATATGCTTCATCTAATGGCTTCACATCCTGTAATCAATACAATAATGTCATACCACTATGTAAAAAACATAATGACGATGGTTTCTGTCATTAAATGACATTAGCATTTCTAGTACATAAGAGTCGGCAGTAACCGTGATAATTAAACCTTATTATGTCAAAACATGTATACCTACAAAGAACAGGCAATTTAATATACAGCATATACTATTTACGTTTGGGTTTTTTTCTTTTTCTTTTTTTATAAGTAATAAACAATCTTTAGTATATTGAAGGAAAACCTTAACTATACTATATGTATGCAAAAGGTTCACCTAAAAATGCAACCAAAATTCAACTGATCTACGAAATCAGAAAGAGAAGAAAACTGGATGCAGCCAAAAGCATGCATCCACTTATACAATTGTCTTAAAAAAAAAAAAACTTAAGCTGCATCTTGGGAAATTCAACACCAGTACACATCCTATTATTTCCCCCCATTCAAATAGTCCACATAAGACATAGAAGAGTAGTTCCAAATCAATCTTCTGCTATGTCTTTGAAACAGCCCTTCCCCACAAAATAAGACATCAATGACCTTCAAAGATGTCACCCAATGAACTCCAAATAAAGATAAAAAACAAAAACACACAATGAAGTAAGAGATGCTGATGGGATCTAGTGCACTAGTGTTAGAAAACTGTAAGATATCATCCAGTGCAACATATACACAATCACAATACTGGAGTTCTGCCAACAACTTATCATATTCATCAAAAACCTAAAAAATGATGTTTCTATATCAGTTAATAGGACAAGGTACTATCTACGTTAAATAAAAACACACCACATACACATGGGATATATTATTCACACCTACAATATCAGCATGGACAAGACAACAGTTTCACAACTCTAGCATGAACTGATTACAGTTTAGAGATTAAAATAGGAAAAAAAAAAAAAAACAAAAAAAAAACCTAAATAAGTTGCATCCTGTTCACGAACATCTTCATTGGGATAAACAAGAGCATAACTAATAATCATTCCTATAAAGGTGAAAGTACATATCGTAATATTAGCGAATAAAATATGGCAATTATGATTAGTATTGCCAGATGGAATGATGTAATATTTGCTCAATCATATGTTGATTTCTTGAATACAACCTTGGACCTATGTGACTTGGCAAGAGTGGGAAAAACCCATTACCTTCTTCTCCCTTCACTGCAAAATATCAATCAACCATAATTTAAATACAGTCAGCCAGATTAATAGGAGACTAGGGGTGATGAAACAACATAGTATATCAACAACTAAAATTTTGCAACACTATACAGCACGATGAAATTGACAAAAGGTTGAGTTGGAGCTCGGATGTAGCTTTGCAACACATACAGTCTACACCAAACCTTTAGTTAAGGTGTAGACTGTATGCCCCAAAAAAAAAAAAAAAAACAGTTCTTTTGTTTAGTTGAATCATTTCCATGAAAGAATTAACAATTTATACAACTTAGTTAAAAACTAAGAATATAAATATGAACTGATATGCATATTATTGTCTTCTTAAAGTCTGCAGTTCAAAGGCTGAGTAGTGAACACAGTTCAGATGATTCTCATATGGATACAGGAAAGCTAAATTGATTTCAAGCCAACCCTGTCCTAACCAAGTTTTACACCTAGGTATTAGGCAAAAAATATATGTCAACACCCTAAATCTTCTAACTTATCAGTAAACAAAGTCTACAGTTAAAGAAAGCAAAAGTTTTCTTGTCAGAAATGCAACTAATGGGCCAGATGATTTGTTGTTATAGATATGTAAGGAATGTCGCAAAAGCTTAATGATGATATGTGATCCCAACCTCACATTAGCAAATAATGCCTTTGCAATAACGAGCAACATAGAGGCAAAGACAAGGACATTGATTTTAGATTGCATTTCAAAAGAAAGTCCCCTCAATAATTCCAAGACCTTTACTTTTGCCTTGGCACCAGCCTCATGATACCCGAAGCAAAACATAAAACAAACACTTTTATCATTATCAAAAGATAATTATCATGAGGGAAGTATTTTAATGAGACAAACCATTATAAAATTTCCTCGGCTTTATTTGGATACCTCATTAAAGCATCCTCCACCTTCATTGTGGTAAACCATTCCTCTCCAACCTTTCTACCTCTTGAATCAGCAGCAGGTTTAAGCTGTTTAATTTGTTCCTCCCCAGGAGTCCCAGCCCATACAGATGGTGCAAACCTTTTTCCCTTGAACCAAACAGCTTCATGCTCTCGGGCATATAAAATTTTTCCCTTTGGACCTCCAAATGGAGCTGTGGTAGCCTTTATTCTAGTAATTATTGGGAGGAAATCTTCAGTAACCTGCAAGTAATTGCCCATAAATAAAACCATAGAAATATAAAATATATGCAATTAAAAATTTATAAGCATCATTAATTAAAAATTTTGAACAAAAGGACTCACAAGAATATAATAACGCAACTTGCAAATTTGCTAATGTAGTGAATAAAATGAGAATATGATAATATTCATTTGACTTCGAACACATGGGTGGTACATGCAACAACATGCATGGCGTAGCAATTGTTGAAATTGAATAACTAGTAGTTATGCAAGATAACCATACTTGTCATAGCTTCATAAGTAGATGTGCAATCTGGTGATAAGATCTACAAACTTGGCAAGGATTCGTAAGTAGATGTGCAATTTACATAGCAGTTGTACAATTTGAGGATCTGTTGAGAATGGGGAATATTTGGAAGTAGTATCCATACCTGCAATAAGTAAGCTACTGATACTTCTTCCATACTCAATATGTATATGACATTCCATAAACCTTGAATTTTTTTCCCCTTTATTTATTTTGATAAGACCTTTTTTCCCCTTTTATTAAAAACTTGGAAAAACATTGGATGAGGAATATATATTTAATAAAATTCTTTCCAAAGGTATAAAATTATATTATAGACGTAAAGATAAATGTCAGAAGAGTTTATGACATGGATTTGACCCTTTTAATCTTAGTGTTATCTCATTGAAGGATGTACAGATTGAAATTGCATGCAAATTACTAAACAATACCTTACAATTGCAACTCTGACAATACATACAAGCACGCATTCATCATATTGCGGCATTCATATGAAATGGTTCTTATAATTTTTATCCATATCCATGCTTAACAAATAAGGATAGATTGTACACAACTGAAGGCAAATGAGAAATTATGATCTGCTTGGAAACACCGAATATCACAGTAAAGCATAAAGATATCCAGTCATGGCAAGTTTGAGTTCTCGAGACCTACTGCTGAAGATAGTGCCTCAGCTGCACTTTGCAGTTGTGCAAGTTCTTCCTCTATATGGATCCTCTTCACACGACCTTTCCAAGAAGACTCCATATCCTCAAAAAAGTCACTCGGAATAACAGAAGAGGAACTAATCTTTTGATCACTTTCCCCATCTAGAGAGATCATTTCACCAATTCTACCTGAAGCCCATTCACATTCAGTAACCTGGAAGAAAACAAGGACAACAAAAATTATACACCATAAATATTGAGCTGGGCAGACGAACAAGAAATTATATATTGACAGCATCAACTTCAATTTATGCTTAATTCAAACCCCCACAAACCATAGTCTGACAATCCATGAAAGCATCAAGTTAAAGTACAACTGTTTATGAAGCTAGCACATGTAAATTGGACATAAGACAACGTCATTACTAACCAGATTAACGATTAAATGATTAATAAACACAACATTTGAGTTCTCCCAAAATTATTTTGGAAGATAAATTAAAATGATGGTGGATATAGTGAGGTTTGACATTTTTTAAGTAGGCATGCCAATTGGGATGAGCTGAGTCTTGCATAACCTCAGCCCAAAAGAAAATTTTCTTGTCCAGGCTCATCAGGGCTTGAGATGAGTTATTATACAGCCTGATTTAATCACATAACTCAGGGGTGCAATTTGGATTGAGTCTGGCTGACCTGCATTTGTCATTGGTAAAGGAATCAGTGGGTAATAATGCACAAAACACCCTGACTATGACTTGAACCATCTTTAATACCCCAGTTTGACACCTTCAATTATATGCTCGGCCACTTGCAAAAAGAATAACAATAATCTAGACAAAAAGAACAACTTAGGTCATAGAAAAGCAATTTGAATAATGGAGTCTACACTCATGGCAGTAACACCAATTAAGTGTTATCTCTCTCTCTCTCTCTCTCTCTCTCTCTCTCTCTCAAATCTCGAATGTTCCGAGTAGAACTGTAGGGTTCTTACAATGTTTCGCAAGGTAATTACGCAACATTGCAAAGGTTCATTATAAAGTGATCAGTGCAACTTGTCAATTTTAGATGTACCTTGTTCATTTATGAATTCACCCCTTTTAATATTACACTAGCCGCGAACCCGCGCGTTGCGCATGATAATTATTTTTATGGTGGTTTTATTAAAAAAAAATTTACAATTTAAACTAATCTAATAATGAGTAATGTATTTCGTAATTATATTTTTATTTATTATAGGAACAATCATAAATGTAATATAGGAATAATCCAAAACACCAAAAAAACATAAACTAAAAAAAATTAATAAAACTTAACAATGATTAATTGAACTAATATTAGGATAAAATTTTGTTTTTGATAATCTATTAAGGTTATTTTATTTATAGAAATTATAATTTCGGCCACCCAAAACATATTATCAAATAAACAATTATTAGCAAAATCTAAGAATTAAACTTCTATACATGCATTATTATAAAATAATAATAATAAAAATAAAATTGCAAAAGTTAAAATTTGTCACCTATTTGATTATTTTCGTGTGACTAACCTTTACTTCTTTAAATAAATGGCATTATAGAGTACTTCTAATACAACTATTAAGAGTACTTTGTCCACCACAAATGATTAGAAAAAAAAAATTTAGTAAAGTCTCATAGTTTAACATCTAAATTGAGCACTATAAAAAATCATACTATGTAACAGAATAAATACCAAATTATCCAAATCATGCTATATAATAGAATAATATTATATTTTTATATGCTATATTTAATTCCTTATAACGCAATAGGATAACATTTAACAATTAAAGAAAAAAAATTTTAAAAAAAACAACAACAATTTTAAAAACAAAACTAAATCACAATTTAAAAAACAAAACTAAATCGCATTAACTCAAAATAGAGTTTTAAAGAATATAAAAAATTATCATCCTAAAGTAGAGATGCAAGAAAAATAAAAAATAAAAAATAAAATCCACCTAAAAATTTAGAGAGAGAGAGAGAGAGAGAGAGAGAGAGAGAGAGAGAGAGAGAGAAAGAGGGAACCTTTTTTTTTTTTTTTGTGAGGGAAAACTATGCATAGAATAGAAGAGATAGTGACAAATTTATAGTAAGAATGTGTGAATAAGAAGAGACAAAAATAAAGGAAGATGAAGGGAAAGAGGAAGAATGATATTAATGTAGAGGGTAGTGGGGAGATGAAAAGGTAAGGAAGGGAGAAAGATTGAAGAAATAGTGGGGAGATGAAATGTTAAGGGAGAGAGAAAAGTTGGAAAAGTATAAATATTAAAAAAATAAATGTTAAAAACAGTTATAAGAAAATTGAAAAAAAAAAAAAAAAACCCTAAAGCTTGAAAGGTTTCAACGTTTTTGTTTTTTTTTTTTCTTCCTTCCTTTAAGATGAAAAGGCTCACACAAAACCTTAAAACTGAATTGAAAAGACTTTGAGTTGGGCTTGATAGTGAAACTAAATAACTAAGAGGTGGACTAGATTAATTATACAAATTTATTATAGGATGATAGTGGAAATAAATAAATAAGTAGTGGGCTACATTTATTGGGCTGAAAATTGTAAAAATCATTTTAAAATTGTAGGACAAATTATATTTAAAAAAAAAAAAAAAAGAATGACGTGGCAGCTAATGTGGCGCAACGTAAAAGCAGTAGCATTAAACGCTACGCTTCAACTTTTAGTAATATATAGATGAATTACTACCTCTCTTTTTCCCTAATAAAATAAATTTAGGACAGAAGTGCAAAAACAATCAACAAGGTTAGGTGTTTATACTTACCAATGTCTCAAAGTCAATTTTTAATCCAGTTGCCACCCATATCGGATCCATCAACAATTTCAGGATTTCATTGAGCTCAGAATTTTTATACATGCGCAATATGTCATCCAGTAAATTTTTTATTCTACAAAATTCAAAATGATTGGCCTCCCTCTGTTCAAGTAGCTTCACAAGCTGCACAACATAAAGAAAGACACAGACAAACCAAAAATCAGACATAGATGTACTCAATATATTCACATATATACCTACATAAACACACTGTCAAAAAAGAAGAAGAAGAAGAGAGAGAGAGAGATCATACACGCATTCCAAAGGAAAATGTTAAGAGGATATTTGGTCGGTTTTGTGTTTGTGTTATTTGGGATATCCTGGGTGATGTGAAAATGGTGGTATAGATGTTAGACAAGTGGCATGGTTGATTTTATCATCACAGGAATTCAAAGATTTGGAAGGCCATTACCTTTTCCCCAGTCTAATGTGGACAATCTGAAGGGAGAAGAATGGTAGATTTTTCATGGTATTGAACACCATAATCAAGTTATCACAGTCAATGTTGGGACTTCTGTATAATTAGTTGACTACCTTGGGTAACATCTATTGTATTCTCTATCAGAATTTTTAGATCTCTTGAGATTGACGGTATAATTCCTTAGGAGTGGTTTGATACGCATAATGCGTAGTTAAACTATGTCCTCTTTTATAACAAAATCAGTATTACCTAATAAAAAGAAAAATGTTAAGAGCATATGAGAGTAAGAGAGAAAATTGCCCCATAGAAAATAGAAAAATGGTTTTTCACCATGGATACACAGAAATCAAAATAGAATTCCTTCAAAATTATTGGTTTACAATTACATAACACCACGTTGCAGTTCATGGTAATGAACTCCAGAGAACTAACATTTCAATGTCATATTGCTTATCCACATTTATAGAAGTTACTGACACACTTTATTGGTAGCGACAACACCTAACTCAGCTAGAATTTTATTACAACCTTGTACTCAAACAGTCAATAGAATGGTTAATGTCACCAAGGAATTAGACGCCGTTGGGGCATGGGATGACTAGTAAAATAGGAATTATCAGTTCCACGCTGATGAAGTAGAATTTTACATAATCTAAAGATCCACCTTGAACAGAGCAACTAAAATTTGTAATGATAAAAGCAATAATGAACTGATCCATAGTAGCTTTTAGACTAACCCATTACCTATATTCTCACACTACCAAGAAAATTATTATAGATCAAGTGCATAAAACTTGAAAAGTGGAGACGAAAGCTATATTCTTTCAAATAGCAAGAGCTCAAAGTTTTCCTCGAGTTATTTCTATAAATCAAAAATCTGTAAAATGCAAGTTTAGGTTATAAAATTTAATCATTGTCTAATAGGTGACAAAACATATTGGTTCCACTTTCTTATTAATATCACTTAGTACAACGAGGAAACAAATTCAGTCGGAAAAATATTTCACGAAAGCTTTCAAAAGGGAGAACAACATATAGCATGTGCAGGTATTTTTGTATGAAACACACTAATAAAGAAGTTAGGGAAAAAACACATTAAGAGAGAAATTGGAATACAACCTTTGCAGATGAAACACAAGTAAACTCAGGAATGGAGCATGTCACGTTGCTCATTAGCTTGCAAGTTGCTGCCCAAACAGATACAGCTTAGAGAATATTCACAAAATATTCAATTATGAGATAAAATACTATTGTAGTAACATGGAGAAAGAAGAAAATGTTTAATTTACAATGAAAATTGACTCGTGTTTAAGTACAAAAAAAGCAGGAAACTTTCAGGTTCACAACCCCACACAAAGGTTATCACAGGTTAGTCATTCCTCTTTCTGTCACACTTTTCATTTTGAATTTCTGGTAGTTGCCTATTATCTGTTAGGGGGAGTAAAGCCATAGCAAATCCGACCAATAGCAAACTAAATCATGGAAATGTGCCAACCAAAGCATGCCAGTGAATAGATTGAGTCATGCATATTATTATTTGACTTGCTGTTAACAATAGCAATCCAGTACGCATTTTGTTCCAGCAATCAGTTAGATGTTATAGAAGCCCCTAAATAATAATTATTACCAAAACTTATTCATTATAAGAACTAAAGAGAATGCAGGTTGGGCCAGTTAAACAGTTCAAAAATTGAATATCCAAGTGAAAGTAGATTTTGTCAGGAACTTTTTACTGTTTTAGCTTTAGCTTGTCAACACCTACTTTTGTACAGAATGAAAATGACTCTAAATGGGTGTCTTTCTTTTTATGGACAACAGCTAATCATGGGATACTCACCATTGATAATCTTGTTAAGAGAGGTTAGTCTCTGGTTAATAGGTGCTATTTATGCTACTGCAATGGGGGTATCAGTGGATCACCTTCTTCTTTATTGTAAGTTTTCTCATGCCTAATGGTGTGAAACTTTTGCAATGTTTGGGATCCAGTGGGTAATGTCGAGGTCAGTTAGCACTTTTTTCTTTATCTGGAGAACTTGGTTTGGAAAGTATCTTTCAACCATTTGGAATATGGCATCGGCATGTTTAATGTGGTTAGTTTGGTAGGAACGTAATACCCGCATTTTTGAAGACAAGGAGAGAACATTAGATCATCTAAAATCTCTCCTCTTTGGTACTCTGTTTCATTGGGCTCGTATTTGGGGGTGTACGAATTGTATTTCTTTATCTAAGTTCTTAGTCTCTATTTCCTTTAGTTCTTCATTATATTGTATTTGTTTCTTGTTTAGAGTTTTCACTATCGTGAACATGATATTCAATTTTTTTCAATAAAAGTCTTATTATCTATCAAAAAAATCAAAACGACTCTAAAGTAACTACATAATTTTTATTTATTTGAAAGTTACCCATGCACCCTGTGGGTATTGAACCCACAACCTCACCCTTCCCCACCACCCCACCCCCCAAAAAAAAGAAAAAAGAAAAAAACGCTTAACTCCAGTTGTCTAAAAATAAAACCTTTTTTTTGCATAAGAAACATGACTTACCCTACCAAAAGTTTAGACTCAATTCTTGATAGTTAATAATTTAATTACAGTACCTTTGCCACTTTGGTTTGTTTCAAGAGTAAAAGAGTTAGGGTGGGGGTTGATAGGGCCTAGGTTCAGAACGTGGCAAAAGTTTATCTAATATCTTCAATGTACAATCTTAAAAAAAAAAATTAATAAATGCTCAAGTTGGGTTCTCAGCTTGTAACTCTATAACATTCTTGTAACCAACAAAACAAATGAAAACATAAACAATAGTAAATGAAATAAAACCTGATCATATTATCGCCATGTAATTTTCCACAACTCATGGAGAGAATAATAAAGATTTCAGAGGCCTATTTTAGCTCATAATCATATCCAACTACATATTCACATCTATAAAATGCACTTCACAACTCACCTTGAATTTTGGATGCAATATCATAGGGAGGAGGGTTAAGAAGAAGATCTCTAATATACCTGCGACATAAAGAAATCATCATAACTAAGGAACAAAGAGTAAACCCTACCGTGGTGCATAATTCAGAAAACAGAGTTGCATAGTAAATTTATTTTCATATGATAATGTGAATATCAACAACAGAAAGTTGGAAATAAATGCTTACTGTAAAAGAAAACTTAAAGCCTAAAATTACAAATAAAACAATGACTTCATGGGCTCCAATTTGAAATCAACATGTAGATGTTGGCAATTTAAACACAAAAGTGGAAACCTTTTAGAAAGCTTTTAATACTGTGCAAAGAGCTCTCCTCAAGGATGGATGTCACATTGAATTACTTAAATATCATTCACAATCAACATTAATACCCACTTAAGGCTAATTTTTGAAAATCAACGTGCCTATATACCAAGTAAGCTTTCAGCCGCCTCTTCTCCCCACTTTCAAGACTTTTTCTCCCCGGTAAAAACTGCACTTGTCTCCAATAAACCCTTTTTTCTTGAGGTAAATTTATAAAATGTATTTCCTTTAAATCCTTAATCTACTTCTTCAAATCAAACCATATGATCAACAAACTAATCTATCAAAAAAATAAACAACTCTAAACTACTCTAACTAATATAAAGCACTTAAAAAAAATGTAATACTCAGTGCACAAAACTCCTATTTTTATGAAAATTAGGAAGGTAGGAAGTCTAACCACCCCCCCCCCCCCCCTTTTTTTTTGAGATGATGATTCCCATACTTGAACCCATGACCTGTCGCATTTGGTGGAAGGTACTTGCCATTGCACCGAGGCCCATCCTCTTGGTACAATACACTTAACAAGTCTAAACTACTCCAACTAAATACTTCTTCTGCCCAATTATGCTCTGCCCTATCTCATTGTAAGTGTTTTCTTTGTCTCCATATAGCATTTGTCTCCATATCCCATTTTAAGTGTTTCATATAATCCTACCAAGAGTCTTGTAGCTCAACTAGTACCTCCTGATGTTTCCAACGGAGATATCTAGGGGTCAAATCGCCCCCCTGTTATTGTAACTAATTATAAAATTAAAATTAGAAAAAGGAAAAAAAGTGTTTCATTTTATCCTCAGTCCCTCTTTGATAAGTGTATTATACTAGACTCCAACAAATTTGGCCAGAAGAACCATACAAAAGAAACAAGGTTTGCAAGCATCTTTTCAGATGCAAGGTTCAGATCAAAATTATATAAATCATATAATGTACAAAATTAACGGTATAGTTCAATGATGTAAATGGGACTTTTAAATTTTAGAATAAAAATTACCAAATCTTATTAATGAGATAACAGTCAAATTAATAGTATCTAACATCAGAATATCTGGATCTCGAGAAGTTCAACTTGATCATCTCCAATATTTCTCCTACTGTTACATAGACTCTCATTTTTACTTAAAAGTAGCTATGAAGGGAAAGAGGTCTACAACTATCACTGTAATACTTATTGAACAAATTTTTTAACTATAACCATTAAAGCCAAAGTTCAAAAATAAGATGAAAAAAACATAGAATTAAATTACCAGAATAATTAGATGACATGTCCTTATAATCTAATAATATAACTAATCATGCAAAGCAATTACTGACTCACAATACAGGTAGACCAGTGCAATTAGATGGAAGCAACACCTTCAACAAACAGGGTATTCCCTCTGTTGGTATGGCCCCTAGAAGATGCAACACAAGGAGAAATAAGTTTAGTACGACTTTCATTTGGAGTTTGAAAATTAAAAATGAACCTTGCCTATAAGTCACTAACCAATTTGCGTTGCTGTTCCTAGGGTTAAGGTTGGGGCCTATTTTCTGAAGACACAGTGACATTCCTAAATGCAACATCATCATCAAGACCATAGAGCTCCTTTACCTACAAATGTTCAATAATTATGACTTGCATTATTTTCAAACAAAGTAATGTAGTAAACAAAAAGGTGCTCATAATTTGAGTAGCAATAAAGCCAATCGGCAATCACATACAAACCTTAAGCAAAAGCTCAGTGACAGGATTCCCTTCAAACCATTCAAATTGTCTGCCACTACATTCTCCCCACAATAGGCCACCCTCACCAATAAGGCAGAAAAGAAAAATGTACCAAGTGTTTTCTTTCTCTAATACAAATGATATAATTTTTGTAAAAATGCTTTAGAAAAAAAGTGAACATAATAAAATTATTGTTTGTGACTGTCATAAACAAAGAAAGAAAGTTTTTAATTTTGCCCAAAATAAAAAGTAATTATATTTAAACTAGTCTGGGGCCTCTTGGCACCATAAAAAGCATAAAAGCAACTTCCTCCATGCACCACTTACCAAATATCAATTATAAACTAATTAACATGAGAGTTAAGCCATGGCCTCATTGATTTGCATAACAAACGACTAACAAAGTTCGCCTAATTGGTACCTATCAAGCCAAGACTTACGGATATATACTTTTAATATGCCTAGGGTTTGTTTTACAGAAAATAAAGGGGAAAGAAAATTATTTGTGGCAGTTGTATATTTCCCACCCAATTTGTTTTACAAGAACTTTCAAAGTCTTGGAAAATAAAGGAAAATGTTTCCAAGATTTTATTCTGGATTCCTAAAGCACTAATGGAAACGTACAAGCAAATTAATATGCCTTGAAATATTTTAGGAAGTAAAGTTTGTTAGAAATGGTGAGCACTGATGCTTTTATTATTTAGAATTCTTTCCTTTTATTAGCTATCTTGAAAAAATCCATTCCTAACCAACCAAATTGGAAAAAAGAAATTTCATAGATGTTCCTAGAAAATATTTTTAGGAAAGCATTTTCCATTATGAAAATATTTTCTAGTGAAACAAATAGAGCCTAAGCATGCACAAAGTGGTAATAGAGATTTTTTATTTATTATTATTATTTTTTTTTTGAATATTGCTTAAAAGATTTCACCTCTTAAGAAACCGAATATTTATAACCCCCAGACTTGTACTTCACCCACATGTATTTTCAAAAAAACTGAAAACTATTATTTAAACACACGTACCAAATGGGCCCCAAGTATCTAGAAAAGAGTTTTACACAAACACAGACATATATACTTGCTTAGATTATGATGGAATAAAATTTCTATTTTGTATAAAAATAAAATATAATATAATTGGAACAAAGTTTGTAGACAAACTTTGATGGCTTTAACTTTTTCTAAGAAAATGCTAAAAGTCTAGGACAACAACTTGACATGTGTTGAGTTATAAGTAGTGGAAAAAAAGTAGCGGTACATGTGAGTCCACACCTCTACCACTTACAACTTACCACGTGACGAGTTGTGACAAAAGTTGTATAAATAGTTGTGATGATGGCATTTTTCTTTCACATGACTCACTTAACCTAACTAACACTTGTTATATGCATTGCGCACATATTTGCTTCTTAGAGGAAGTTGAAGTCTTAAGTCTATAATTAGGTTTGTAACCAAATTTTATACATAAAAATGTTCTATTGCACTTTTTTTATATATTAATTTTATGATAAAGTTTAGTTACAAAAATGGTTGTAGCCTAAGACTACAACTTTACTCAATATCATTAATGATGAGATATGAAATCAATAGGCTGTATGCTCTGAACTCTAAGTCGGATCAACAACCTAAAACAAGAAGAAAGACCCTCGGAGTTGATTGGGGTAGAACTGGCCAAAGTCCCTTTGACAATTAAGTCAGTATTTCTCTCAAGAAGTGGATGAATAGTTGTGTATACCTTGGCTTGATGAGGTTTGGTCCTTTTATAGAAAATTTGGAGTGGGTCTACTTGTTAGGTGTCACTATCATTGTGAAAGATGTCTGGAATTAGTGGAGAAAGTAGAGCGAATTTTGGGAAATTCACCCCACGTCTCGGAATAGTGCATTGCAGTGTAACTGGTCTTGGTTTGCAGGGAACACCTTAGAATTTACTAAGTGTTCATCCATCATCTACGATCTCTTATCTTTAGACGACAAAATTGCTCCTTCCTGGTGTTACTGCTTTCTTCTTTCCTTGTAGACGATTATCTTGGATGGATGTTGTTCTCTTGGACAAAGCTTATGGATGATTTGTACTTTTTATATTACCCATCAATTAGCATTATTACATATTTTGAGAATCTAACCGTTGAAATGCACGTTCTTTATGCTCTTAATACACATGTCAAATTTTGTGTCAATCGGATATTGTTTACTATATGATCTATAAGCTTATATTTTATGCATAATTTTAAATTACAAAAACTTGCAATTCAAACAATGATGTCATAACTATTGATTTTTAATTTTCTAAAAGTTTTGCAAGCATAGAGCATATAAGAAGAAATTGTAATCTAATAGTGGATTTGCAAAATAATATGGTTGGCCAAGATAATCTGATTGTAGCAGAGTTAATATTTAAAATTATAGACATGTATGAGAAGCATTTATAAGTGTGAAAAAAAAGTGAAACTGAAATATATCAATGAAATTGGCACAAATTATGGATGCTTAGATCTTTTAAAAAAAAAAAAAAAAAATCCATGGCCAAAATAAATGATTTTTCAAAATAAAATATGATATTTTTATGGAGTGTGTGTTGCTTAACAATGACATGATATTTTTGGAGTATTTTGCTTAACAATGATGCGATATTCATAGAAGAGATCATGTATAAATAAGTAAACAATCAACTTTTGATGTATATTCTCAAATTAAAACAGAGTATCAACCACAGTTGATATTAAATTATGAAATTAGTTTTTAAAATTTGTAAATTTCCTATATGCTTTTATACTTTGTCAAATCAGTTATCCAATAGGGCATTTGTAATTTTGTTTTATGTTTTGGGATGTTGATATTATGTTGAAGTGAAACTTGTCTGTTTATTTTAATTGGATTTTCAAATGGTAGACTGCACTCCTTTGTATTTGTGCTACTTTTTTTTTAGTTAGCAATGTTGGGATGTGTATAATTTTATAATTATTAAACAAATATTAATTTGTTGAGTTGAGCCTATTCTTAATATGAGTGGTGAATTCAATATAACATATTTTATACAAAGTAATTTGTTGCATGACTTACCAAATGACGAATTAAATTTTTTATTAAAATATTTAATGTGAAAAAATACAGGTCGACCCAACCCGATTCGTAACCTGAGTGACTCAAACTATTTCTAATCCACTTATAAAGATTCATTTTTTGACCCGAACCCGAACCCAACTTGTTTTGCCACGTCTACCTTCAAATATGGAATATGTTCAATTTTGTTCTCTCAATTTTAAAATATTAAGGGTATTTTTGGTAACTGTTTTTTCCCCCTTAATTTCTGTTTCTAAAAACAATTTTCTATTTTTAAAGACTAAAAAACTTGTTTGGCAACCCAAAATGAATAGAAAACAAAAATTGTTCTCAAAACTCAATTTGTGAAGGAAATTGAAAACATGCAAAAGACTATTTTTAGTTTCTAATTTTCAAAAGTCAATGAAAACACGTATTTAATTTAATGAATCTATCTCATTTAATGAGTTAGCATTAGAGTTCAAATCCAAGCAACAACATATTTTAGTATTTTCTATTTTTTTTCTTCAAAAAACTATTTTTTTAATTTCAACTAACTAAACATGTTTTTGATTTCAAAAATACAAGAAAATTGTTTTTTCCTTATATTCCCAAAAACAAGTTTTTGAAAATAGAAAACAAAAACTGTTACCAAACATAACCTAATATTGTTCTCAAATTTAAAAATGTAGTAGTTTTTTCCCTCCATGTATTGTTCTTCAATTCCTTACTTTTTTTTTTGGTTTCATTTTAGTCCCTTAAATTTGGGATTAAGAACTCGTTTGGATTGCGTCTGTGTTTTCACGCAGACGTTTTTAATTTTATTTTACTTTTATTTATTTTTTTAATTTTTTAATTCCAGCTCCTAGTGGACTGTTCATGGGACATGAACAGTGCATCAAGGCAAATGCATAGTATTTTCATTAATGAACAGTAACCGGAATTTTTTTTTTTTTATTTTATTTTTATTGTTTTTAGTTTTTAGTTTTCAGAAAAATAAACAAAATCCAAACGCACACTAATTAGTTCAATTTTAGGCTCCTAAATATTAGGTTGGTTTGATTTTGGCCCTTAAATATGGGATGACTCTACGTTCCATTAATCATGTAAACGAAAGAAAAAAAAATAGAGGAACTAATTGTTAACATTTTAAAATTTTGAAGGACCAAAATTGAACATTTTAAAATTGAGGAGCCAAAATTGAATAGACCCCATATTTAAGGGACATAAAATGCATTTTACCCAAACTTGTACTATCAATTGTTTGAACTTTGAATGAAGGTGAAAGAATTATGTTCTCTTTTCTTTTCTTTGTATTTTAGAGAGGTGAAAAAACTATATACCTTTGAGGAAGCTCTCATTAAAGAGGGAAAATTAGGAATCTCAAAACATTTACTTTTACTAATCGATTGAAAATAGTAGTTATGGAGCTTTTGACTAGGGGGCCGGAATGAAGTAGACCTAATGAAGTATTTGCTGAAGAAAGAATCGAAAGTGATGACCATAAATAAGGATATGATGTAAACCCAACTTTTTACACCGGTACCCTCTAATACTAGCGTGCCATCTCAGATTTTTAAAACTTAATGAATAGGTTCTCACACACACACTCACATCTCATTGATACCCTATTGCCTATTTACGTACAGTAAAATTTGAAAAATTAAAACCCACAAAATCAAAAACCCAAACTCAACCTTCCACCTAAGAGACACTAGTTTGGGAGCCACCATACTGAGAAGCAAGCAAAGACTAGAGAAATACATCTAAACCCATAAGCATGAGATTCCCTCTCCACACTTTCACCCTCACTTTAGAAATTCTCTAATTGTTTTTTTTTTCCCGGTTTATTGTATTCCACAAAAAATATAAAAATTTCAATTGGGTTAGTACAAACAATACTACATTTCATTCATTTTCTTTCCTTTATGAACTCACAAATGAAGTGCTAATCTCTATTCCCAAATTTCGCCCTCTATATCACCACTAGCTTTGATGGCATAATCCCTTTGAACTCCATCACAAAATTGCACTAACTTTATGGCAATAGTGGTGAGTTTTGCAATGGGTGGTGGTGTTGAGTCTATTTTATAAGGGTAAGGCTTACCAATTAAATACCTTTCTCAAACCCCACAAAATGAGAGTTTTCTGTACTGTCGGTAAACCATCATGCCACTCCCTTGATAGTAGGGGTGTCAATTCGGGTTAGCGTGTCGGGTTCGTGTCGTGTCGAGGTAGGGGTATTAGACTAAATGGCTCAACCCTAACCCGACCCATTTAATAATCGTGTCAGGATCCTTCAACCCTAACCCAACCTGTTAATAAGGCGGGTTGACCTGACCCAACCCATTTGACACGTTTAATAAACGAGTCGTGTTGGGTTGACATAAATATAACACAACCTATTTCAACCTGCATAATATTAAATATAACATCCAAGGGTTATGAATTTTTGTTGTTTTTCACTAATGGATATACGGATGTTATGGATCCAAGGGTTATGAATTCTATAATCCGCAACATATGAAATACACTTTTTGTTGCTTTTCAGCATTTGCATCTTAACACATGTTTATAAGATGGCCAACAAGCATAATAATATAATATCAAGTTGTCTTATTATCATTCAAAGAAACTAAAACAAGTGGACCATATCATGCAATCAAGAAAAACACAAGGCACATGGGTTCAAAGTTTACTGTACAAAAGCTGAAAAGCATCATTCAGAAGAAAAAAAAAAAAATATTAGAGAGAGAGAGAGAGAGAGATAACGGGCTTGAGAGTTTACACTTGAGTTTAACTGTTGAGAATTGGCGTGAGAAGAATAATACGGCTGGAATAAAAAAAAAAATAGATATTTATAAGAAGGTTTAGAGGTTTAGGGTTTGTAGGGTTTAGAGATTTATGGTTTGTGAAGTTTTAATTTTCAGTTATATCCCTTGTAAATTTTTGTAATTACTTACTTTTCTTTTTTAATTTAAAATATATTATGTATATAAAAGGTATTTGACAAATGTAAAATAAAATAATTATTTATATGTTATACGAGTTAAACGGGTTGTGTTAAGTGGGTCATTTCGGGTTTGACACAAATAAATTGACGTGTCAAACGTGTCTATTGCGGGTTACGCGAGTTGACCCGCTTATGACACGTTTCTTATCGTGTCGTTTTCGAGTTGACCCGTTTATGACCCAAACCCATTAAGGCCCAACCCTAACCCGAAAAAAACCGTATTGGGTTCGTGTCGTGTTCGCGGGTTGGGTTGAACATTGACACCCCTAGTCAAAAGCAGCTTACTGTGTCACATAAACATTTATATCTGACCTAATACTACTTTGGCAGTTTCAATCTCCAACCATCTCATACAACATCCTAATGCCCATTTTTTCAATCTCAGTGCACTGGATAAAGATCCCCAGACATTATCAAT
The DNA here is from genome assembly GCF_001633185.2 of Quercus lobata. NCBI lineage: Eukaryota > Viridiplantae > Streptophyta > Magnoliopsida > Fagales > Fagaceae > Quercus > Quercus lobata. The sequence goes on from NC_044909.1 coordinate 48,914,570, forward strand.
AAGTTTAGTGACTAGAAAATGATAGTATGTGATCCACCATAGGGGAAACAATTGGTAATATGTATAAATTATATATACATATAAGGAAGCAGGGGGAGAAAATATTTTGATCAGAAAAATACTCATATCATTAACAGAGTCTCATTCTGAAAGTCTCTCCTGCAAAGTCTATAAGGTCTAAATGTTCTCCTTTTTCAAAAAAAGAAAAAAATGGGGAGGGGAAGCCAAACTCCATAAACAACTCCAAAGCAACATCAGTCAAATTAATAAGGATAGGGATGAGATAGTAATGAGTTGCATGGCATAATATTGAAGTATTTGCTTTGCTAATAAACATGGAGAAGTCTACTCTAATTGGCCTGATCTCTCTGCATACAGTTAATCTTAAAGCCATTAAGTGACAACTTGTATAACCATTGCAAAGATGAATTGGCAACTATTCAAGCAAGAACATAAAAGCAAAGAAGTTCATAGAACAATCTGCCAAAAGGGTAAAAATTGTATATACCGCTTTTAATTTCAGATTTACTGGCATTTCTTGACACCCCAAGAAGAGAATAGAAATCCTGTACATAAAAAGATATTAGTACCTTAATCTGATAAGTAAAATAGAGCATTCCTTCTAATAAAATTTAAATAAATAAATAGGGAAATATAGATACCCTATTTTTAAAATAAAAATAAAATTTTGAAAACTATTTAGCCCCAACTATCATTTCAAAGAAAAAACAAAACAATTTTACACTCACAGAATCTGCTCTAACTGTGAAACGTGCACCCCTACGACGTTGTGAAGTTTGAGATGACCCTGGATACGATACCACAGGGAAGGAACCACGAGAAAATAAGCTTGAACTTGGTGCCGACAAAAAGCTTATACTGCTTGTAGTACTGCAAAGAAGTTGATATAAGCACATCAAACATTTCCACAATTTACTAGATCTGAAAATGTTGGTAACATTTTCTGACAAGTAAATAAAATTTAATTTGAAGAGAAGACCACATGTACATGGAGAACAAATACTCAGTAAATTGTAAACAGCCAAATAAAAATATCAGAGAGCATTGCCAATACTCAATTTCCATCACAATAAGTCACCAATATCTGATACTAAACCCAAACAATAAATCTCCACAAAAATTAAAATCACATCAAATTCAAACAAGAGTCTCAAAGAGAGAAAGAGAGAGAGAAGAGATCAGAACCAGTTTACAGTTATAAAACACAGACCAGGATAATCACACATAGAAAACAAGCTGATCCACATTCTAACATACAAGCAATTATCACTCAACAATTGGAAATTGTGATGGAATCTTATTTTATAAGGAATTGATAATCAAACCAGAAAATCTCATCAAACCGAAGTTTTATCAAAATCTTGTCAAATTCAAGGAGTTGTCAATCTGGAATCCTATTTTAGAGAAGATGAAACAAAGACTAGCATGCTGGAAGAGGCTTCATTTATCTAAGGGGGGTAAGGTAACACTTACCCACTTACTTCCTTTCCATTCTTCCTTTACCTAGGAAGGTTGCTAATTGTATGGAGAAATTACATAGAGATTTTGTGGAGTGGAACTAGTGGAGATTCTAAATTACTGAAATGGGCTAAGGTTTGTCATCCAATGCAGGTAAGGGGGCTAGGTATAAGACGTTTGAGAAGTTTTAACTCTACCTTGTTGGGCAAGTGGTTGTGGAGGTATGGTTTAGAGACAGATGCTTTATGAAGGAGGGTTATAGAGGCAAAATATGGGCATGTTTAGGGTGGTTGGTTCATGAAAAATGTGACAAGTGTGTATGGTGTTAGTCTCTGGAGGTTTATTAGAAGTGGCTGGTTGAACTTCTCTAAACTCCTACAGTATGATGTGGGTGATCTACTAAAGTGAATTTTTGGAAGCATGTGTGGTGTGGGGATATTACCCTCAAAAAGGCTTTTCCTGAACTTTATTGTCTTAGTAGGGTAAGGGACTCTTCAATGGCAGAGGTTATGTGTTGGTCCAGTGGGAGGATTCATTGGAATTTTCAATTTCGTAGTTCACCGCAAGATTGGGAGGAAGACTCTTTTGATCAGTTTATGGACATTGTTTACTCTTCAAAAGTGTGGAGGGTTGGCCCTAACAAGGTTTGTTGGAAGCCAACAAGGTAGAGGTTGAGGTTAGAGGTTTCTATCTTTCTTTCTACACTCCTACTCTTTCCTTCCCATGGAGGTTGGTGTGGCAATCGAAGGTTCCTCCAAGGGTGGCTTTCTTTTCAAGGACAGCTTATTTAGGTAAGATTCTACATCAGTCTACCTCTCTACCATTCCATTCATGATTCACGTGACACTTACTTTTATATCCATTTCTTTAACCAACTCCCAAACACCAAGTCAAAAAGATACTTTGATGAAGTCTTTGTCTCATTCCCACTCTCTCCTCACTCTCCTGTTACCAATGTTGTATCATAACCAAACAACAAATCCAACTCAATTTAACGCGTATATTGATTTTTGTGGATTAGCGTGTTGGGTTATAGGTGGGATCCTTTTGAACAGAGGGAATTGGAGGTGACACAGGCATTGAATGAGGGAGAGTTTCTGGGGCTTGAGGGGAAGAACTCGAAATGGGTGGTGAACTTAATGAAAAGTTTCTGTAAAATTGTGGGTTTCCCCATTGTAAAACATGAAGATCAATGTCTGGCTTTGTTTCGTCTTCTAGAACAGGACTGCATTGATGTGGTTAACGTTGGGAAGTCTAAAGGGATAGGAAATACAAGGCAGAAAGGGCTCAGGGAGCTCAAAGGATTGATTTCTTCAATTAATTATGATGGGGTACATTCTAAGGGAGGGACAGAGTTTCTTCAGATGGTACAGGGGTGTAGACTAGTTTTAAATGAGTTTAAGGCTTTTATCTTGGAATGTTAGGGGATTAAACAATCCTCAAAAGCGAGAGGTGTGTAAGAATCTTCTCAAAGAGTGGAAGTGTGATATTGTTTGCTTTCAAGAAACTAAGCTGTTTTCTTTAAACTCTTCTGTTGTTCGAAGTCTTTGGGGTAGTTCGTTCATTGACAGGGTTGCTCTAGATGCGGTCAACACTGCAAGAGGGATCTTACTAGTCTGGGATAAGAGTCTATGAAAAGATTGACAATTCTATAGGTCAGTTTTCGATTAATGTTTTACTTAAGGGGGTTGTGGACGATTTTGTATGGGCTTGTTCAAGAGTGTATGGTCCTAATGATGATAGCCAACGGGGTGCGTTGTGGGAGGGGCTCATAAGGATACACTCCAGATGGAATATAGCCTGGTGTGTTTTTGGAGATTTTAAAATCATTCGATATTCGAGTGAGAGATTTGGTTGTAGGCTTTCAGTCCGGCTATGTTTGCGTTTTCAGATTTAATTGAGGCTAATTACCTTGTGGATTTACCACTTGAAGGGACTTCTTTCACTTGGTTTAGAGATTCGAGGACAGATTGTATGTCAAGAATTGATAGGACCTTAGCATCGATAGATTGGGTAGATCATTTTGGGAATGTGTCTCAAAGGGTACTCCCCCGAGTAGTCTCTGATCATTGCCCACTTTTGGCGGTTGCTAGTTGTGTCAAGAAAGGTCAAAGTGCCTTTAAGTTTGAGAATATGTGGTTGAAAGAAGAGGGATTTGTGGATAGAGTTCGGCAATGGTGGAATGGGTATTGTTTTCTGGGTTCTCCGAGTTTTATTCTGGCTCGTAAATTAAAAGCTCTTAAAGATGAATTGAAAAAGTGGAATAAGGAGGTTTTTGGGGACTTGGCCTTTAGGAAGAAATGCCTTTGATCTGAGCTATTGGATTTGGATGCAAGGGAGGATTTGTTTGGTCTTTCGCAAGAAGATCAAACGCATCGTGGTCAGATTAAAGGAGAAATTGCACTTTTAGCCTCTTTGGAGGAGACTTCTTGGAGACAAAAGTCCCGGATATTGTTTGTGAAGGAGGGTGACAACAATACTCGCTTTTTTCATCGGGTAGCAAACTCGCATAGAAGAACTAATCATATTCGAGGTATAGAGGTAGATGGGGTCCTTTATGAGGATGAGGAAGAGGTGCGGTCTAAGGTGGTTCAGTTTTACTAGGGCTTGTACACGGAGCCAAATTCTTGGCGTCCTTCTTTGGACGGTTTGGAGTTTGCTTATATTGAGGAGGATGAGCGGCTTGTTCTTGAGAGGGCTTTTTCTGAGGAGGTGGTACAGGTCCTCCAAGAGATGGAGGGTGATAAAGCCCCAGGTCCTAACGGCTTCACTATGGCCTTTTTTCAAAAGTGCTGGAGTGTAGTGGAAAAGGATGTTATGGCCTTCTTTGATCATTTTCATAGAAGCTCAGATTTTGAACGGTCCTTGAATGCTTCTTTTCTAGCTTTAATCCCCAAGAAGAATAATGCCCTAAATATCAGAGATTTTAGGCCTATCAGTTTAGTGAGCAGTGTGTATAAGTTGCTATCTAAAGTGTTGGCTAATAGATTGAGGACGGTGTTGGATAAACTCATTTCAAAGTCTCAAAATTCTTTTGTTGGTGGTAGACAGATTTTAGACTCTGTGCTTATAGCTAATGAATGCCTAGATAGTAGACTAAAATGTTAGATTCCAGGAGTGGTGTGTAAGTTAGACATTGAGAAAGCCTATGATCATGTAAGTTGGGATACTTTGTTCTATTTTCTAGAGAGGATGGGCTTTGGGGGTCGATGGAGAAGTTGGGTAAAGGCTTGTGTTTCTACTATTCGTTTCTCAGTCTTGGTTAATGGTTCTCCTGCTGGTTTTTTTGGTAGTTCTAGAGGCCTTAGACAAGGTGATCCGTTATCTCCCCTCCTTTTTCTTTTGATTATGGAGGTTTTAAGCTGGATTTTGAAGAAAACTGAGGACGGTGGCCTTATTCAGGGTTTTCATGTGGGTACTATTAGCTCTACTAGCATTCGTATTTCCCATCTTTTATTTGCTGATGACACCATTCTTTTCTGTGATGCTTCTAGGGAGCAGTTGCTATCCATTAGGCTGATTTTGTCTTGTTTTCAAGCTTTTACTGGTTTGAAGGTGAATGTGGGGAAAAATAAAATTGTTCCTATTGGGGAGGTGAGCAACATTCACAATTCGGCTAACATTCTTCATTGCAGGGTGGGCAATTTGTCCATGATCTATTTGGGAATGCCATTGGATACCTCGTATAAGACAGCCTCTATTTGGAATCCGATTCTAGAGAGGATGGAGAAGAAGTTGGCAAGCTGGAAGCGGCTTTATTTGTCAAAGGGTGGCAGACACTCCTTGTTGAAAAGTACATTGTCAAGCCTCCCGACCTATTATCTTTCCCTTTCTACTGTTCCTAAAGCTGTGGCAATGAGATTAGAACGTATTCAGAGAAATTTTTTGTGGGGTTCTTCAGCAGAGTGCTTCAAATACCCTTTGGTGGCTTAGGAAAAAGTTTGCTTACCTCGTGAGCTGGGTGGGTTGGGAATTCGAAATTTGGTGTCGTTTAATCAAGCTCTTCTGGGTAAATGGCTTTGGAGATATGGTCATGAAACTACTCATCTATGGCGGAAGGTTATAGCCACGAAATATGGGGTGGGGAAAGGGGGTTGGAGCACTAGAGTTTGTAGAAGGGCTCATGATTGTGGTTTATGGAGAAGTATTCGTGACGGGTGGGAAAGTTTTTCTAGGCATGTGTCTTTTGTGGTGGGGGATGGTTCTTGTATTCTTTTTTGGCATTATAAGTGGACTGGGGATAATTCTCTCAAATCTCTTTATCCTCAGCTATTTGTGTTTTCAGCCAATAAGGAAGCTTTTGTTTCTGAAGTGTTAAGTCCTCTAGCTGGTGATAATGATAGAGTATGGAGTCTAAGATTTTATAGGGAATTTAATGATTGGGAGTTGGCGGCTTCCTATTCCCTTCTTCACTTCATTCAATCTAGAATTCCTAGGGGTGGAGGTAGTGACAATCTTTCTTGGTGTCTTAATGGAAGTGAGAAGTTTGATGTTTGGTCTTTTTACCTTAATATTCGAAACGCAACTCTTACTTCTTTCCCTTGGAAAGGCATTTGGAAAGCAAAGGTTCCTAAAAAGGTGGCATTCTTTATGTGGACAGCAGCTCATAGTCAGATCCTTACTTTGGATAATTTTATGCTCCAAGGCCAAACTTTGGTAAATCATTGTTGTATGTGTTGCTGTAATGAAGAATCTGTGGATCACCTGCTGATTTCTTGTCCGGTTGCTCATTCTCTATGGATGTATATGATTCCGCTGTTTGGGATTGATTGGGTCATGCCAGGTTCCGTTATAGACTTATTTTTTTGTTGGTATCAATGGCTTGGGAAACATAGTTTTGTTATTTGGAATCTAGTTCCGGGTTGTTTAATGTGGAATGTTTGGGCAGAACGGAATCGACGTTCTTTAGAGGATATGGCGAAATCATTGGATCAGTTGCTAGATTTATGTAGACAGACCCTCTTTGATTGGGCTTGGTGTTAGGGCCTCTCAAATTGTTCTACTATCTCGGATTTTCTTTTGTCTCTTAGGATAACTTAATGCCTGTTTGCTGTTCTTTCTCCCTCTTTTCTTCTTGTTCACTATCGTGAATCTTGTATTTTGTTTTAGCTTTTTCTCTTTTAATAAAATTTTTTTCTTACCTATCAAAAAAAAGAGTTGGGTTGTAATTTTATTTGGAGTCTTGGGTTGGTATGTGTTTTGATTGATAATTTTTTCAATCCATGTACCCAAACCAGACCCAACATATATATAAATTTATTTTATTACCTATATTTTATAAGTTTAATTTAATTAATTTAGATCTATTTTGATAGTAAGTTTTAGTTTAATTAATTTTGATATTTTTTTTATAGTTAATTTTAATGAGTATAAAATTTTGGAATAAAATTTAGGCATATTATATGAATTGTAATAATTTTTTTTTTTTTTTTTTTTTCCGATAAGATGAATTTTAATAATTTATTATAAAACAAATGCTTAAATAGTTGATGAAAGCCTAATACAAGTGTAAGACCAAAAACAAGTTGATTCAACCACTAAATTCCGTTGTGCTAACTTTAATGGTGCATCTAGAACTCCTTCATTATACTTTGAAGACCTCTTTGTGAAGATTCTAAGAAGACTTTAAGACTACAAGATTTTATAAAGGAGAATCTCAATTATGACAATTTCTATGTAAAATTAGGAGAGTGTAGTTAATTTTCATCAGCACATCACATACTCAAATTCTCTTCAAATTAGCTGCCAGTTATTGTTTCACACTTTTTTTTTTTTTTTTGATAGGTAAGAAAGATGTATATTCAAAAAACTGCTAAATGCAAAGTAGCACCAGCATATCAAAAGTACAAGAAAAGATAGAAAAGCAAAAACATAAAAAAATAAAATAAAAAAAAAACACTAATTACAAAAGAAGAAGAGAGCTAAGGAATAAAGGAAGAGAATCACTAAAAATTCTTTTTATAGTGGAATTTGTATTCACACTTAGCTAGTAGCCTAGTACGTTTCTTCTATTTTGTAGTGGAACCTTAACTTTGAAATTCTTTTTATAATTGGTATGTTACACATGAACCTAGTTGCTCTTGAACCCACGATCTCATCCTCCACCTTGCACATACAAGGGAAGAGGATGCCATTTAAGCTACTTTTCAAGAAATATAATAAGAAAGAGGTTTCTATACAATCCAATTATCTAGGAAGTATAATCTATTGATGATAACTTAGACATATAGACTGATACTCACCAATATCGGGATGTTGGAATCTTGTTTGTGACATAAGACCTCAGCATACACTGAGGGCGAATTCCCCATTGAGCAACCCATGTACTTCCACAAGGTGAAATTGCCATCAATTTTGTTGGCTAAAAAGAACTATTTATGAGTTTACGCCTGATGAACTTCTGCCAAAAGCATAACATATAAGTCAGGATATTAGTTTATAATACATCAAAAGAAACTATACTGGTTAATGAGAGCTTCTAATTTAAGAAACAAAAATTGATTTAATGGATGAAACTCAAAAATAGGACTAAAGGATATATAATACCCAGCATGATTGTGTAGGCAACACAGCCCCCTTAAATAGCCCCATACAGAAGTTTGGACATGCAAGGACTTGTGCAGTACAATTTGCTTGCTCAATAAGCATATCAATACATGGCACACATTCATGAGACTCACTACGACCAATTTCTTGACTTTTTTTACAATTTTAAAAACTCAACTTTTTGATAGGTAAAAAATAATAATATTAATAATAATAACAAATAGTTGGGCTTGTCACTACTTGAACCCCTACCCTTGGACTTGCAAGGTGATGAGCCACAAGTGCTTCCTACCACTAAGCCAACCACGTGTAATTTTAAAAACTCAAATTGCAAATGAACATGTGTAAAATATTGTTCCCAGTCAAAGAAAATAGAGCTTAAAGAGAGAGCACGAACACAAGAGCAGAAGATTTCATAAGTTTATTCAAGCACATAAAATTTTTAAAGGAAAAAAAAATGATTTAGCACAAGTCAAAACGTAATGAATGGTTGAACAATAATGTCCTGAAATTTCTTGTTGTACCAAATTTTTTTTTTTAATTAAAAAAATATAAAATTTTTGGGCATGTCAGAAAGCATCTTCAACAAAGGATACTTCTGCTGCCATCTGGTTTACATTGAAAGAGGGTAAGATTGGTAGGTGAGCTCCCTGGGTTGACATTTTTACTCAAAATGAGCAAGATTTGATGAGTCATTAATCCCACACCTAAACTTTCGGGATGCAATCTCTGGTTTCCTATGAAGTGGAGCACATCTATGATTTCATGATTTGCACAAGATTAGAAAGGCAGCAGATAGACGTGACCTTTTATTTTATTATTAGGAAGTGCAATATAAGTCTTCTTAATAATCAGACTAGCAGCACACGTTTACAGAAATACACTGATTTTTCTTTGTCAGCTCATCCTGATTCAAAAGCTAAGAACCATGGGCCGCAATTGTAATCTAACTTCTGAAAGCCAAGATATTTGGCAAGTTTACAGTATCACAGGGTTATATATTGTCTACAGAACTTGGAAACAGTCCAATCTGAGTTGAGCTGCAACTCCAAATGGCAAATATAAAAGAGAACTAAATAATTAATCTTCGTTCCCCAACTTCGAAACACTCCTCTTTTCTTTTCTTAACAGCAAACACTATGTTACTTTATACGCAACGGTATTAACATCCACCAAATCACAATCTAATTTACTTAACAAGTGACCTAACATACTCACCCAATGTATAATTACATTTCCCAGTCATTTGGTATCGTCAATTTTCTCCATTTTCGAGTACCAGCTCCCTCCCATAAACAACAAAGTGCATCCAAACAGGGCCTTTTAACACATATTTCTCTCAAAGAACTAACTCTATGAGTGTCCTCCACCTACTAAGAACTAAAAACTCCTACTTAGTTATCATTCTCAAAGAAAATTTCCATTTCAAACCATGCCAAAAGTCCTTATCCACTAGGGTTTCATTTCACATCCACCATTAACAGAACCAAACAATTAATTGAACAAAAACAATGACAATACGAAGCAACATACTGTTTCTCAATTCAAAGAACAAGCATAGCATATCGATATCAATCCAATTCAAGCAATACAACACAATACAAAACAGAACAAAAAAGCAAGCATTTATTCGAAGTTGCGAACTTTTCATGTGCAGTAAAGCAGTGTAGAAGAAGTTAGGGCATTTATTCGAAGCTGCAAATGGAAGACGAACCTGTGTTTGGCTTTGCTCTTTGTTTCGTTGAATCTCAGTAACTCTTAGGTCACAGACTCTCTCTCTCTGAGAAGTGAGAGGGAGAGAGTGTGTTGGGGTTTTGGTTGCGGAGGAGGATGAGGCTCTAGAGAGCTCTAATTGGAGAGCAAAATAAGGCTGATAGTGATAATATTGTCATTTCAATGGGGTTGGGTTTTGGGTTTTTAATGTGTTGCTTTCTGCGACCTAGTTGTTTCGTGTTTCTGCGGCTTCTCTACCGTTCGATTGTGATCTTGGGTTGGAGATCTGACTTCTCTCAAACTAGTCTGTCAAAATGTTGATATTTTATTGGACCAGAGGTGGACAGGTCTAACTTTATGATATTTTATCTGCTGGTTCTAAAATAAAATAATAGAAATCTTGGATCAAAAAAAAAAAAAAAGAATAATAGAAATGTAAAAGATTTTTGCAAATTATTTCTATTGTGAACTAGTGATACCAAAGAAGCTTGTTTTGGTTCAGAATAATAAGGATGGTGACAACTTTTTTGACAATTGCTCGAAGTGGTGGGTTTTTATTTTTCATAATTCTATAGTTACAACAAATCTTGGATATATTGAAAATATCAAAGGTGTTAATTGATCTATAAGGTTATTGACCGTTGAAATAGTAGCTTATGATTAAAATAAATAAAAATGGTGTTAATGATCTACGATTAAGTTTGTAGCAGTTTTTCAAAAAAAAAAAAAAGTTGTAGCAAAGTTGTTATTTGTAATTTTATTGAATCGGCATCTCCCATGCATAAAGTACTTAGAGGTCTAGGAGGGAAATGATTCGAACTGCGGGATTAGCAGCATGTTATAATAATCTCTGAAAAAAAAAAAAAAAGTCAAACCCAAAAATAGGAAAGTTGAGACCCAAGTATTGTATTGTAAGTGTTTTGTTACACATATGGCTAGAACATGAGATACCACCTCTTGTAATAAAGTAACTATAATACTAAACTAAATAGTCCGAGCTCCTATAAACTTTGATGTGTGGCTCAAGGAAGGCCCAAATTTTTATTAAATTGTATACACAAAGATTTACGCTAATCAATAGTGTAGGGATGTTAAGCCCAGCGATATATATCTCTATGTGTATATTGGGCTGGAGGTCCAGCCCAATTCGAGGACATTAAGTGGTCTAAAGAAGGGCGAACATAATCAGAGGAGTTTGTGTTAGTAAGTGAAGAGGTTAGTTTTGATCATATGGGTCCATGAGGGTAGTCCGATGATGAATCCCTCCCCGACTAAGCAAAGCTGAGGTTCGAAGTGGTAGTCTATCATCCAGAGCAGTGTTCCAGGAGATTCTATTGATATGGATAAGCATCACAGAAGCACAGAATAGAGGAAAGTCCTAAAATATCTAGAGAAAAAGCTGCTACCTCTGTATTGAATGTTCTGCATCTAACCAACTGGCCTCATTAATGTGGAGGTAATACCTGAACAATAATTTTTAACCTTACAGCTACTACCATAAATTTCAGGAAAGTACTAATGGGACAAAGACCAAACATCAACAATCTGCCCTACACGTGGAGGGTAAAGAGAAAATAAGGAAGATAGTATAAAATAGAAAGAATACCCTAAAGAGGGAGATCGAAAAATTAAGAGAAAAACATTATAACAATCAAAAGTTGAACTTGTAATTAAACTTGAAAAGAAATATATAAGAACTAGTCTCCTTGGATTGTGCCGATGACGATTTTCTTTAAATTAAACTAGTCTATCTTCACTTTCTTGTCATTGAGATCCACTTTACTTGTTGTCTAACTCATTAAAACCCAGTTTTCCAACCCACTCTCTATAAATTCATTGTATTGGGCTTTTTGGACCTAAACCCATCCATCCCTTGGGTTAGGGACTCAAACTGCGTCCTTACACATAGATTCAAGCTTATAAACATATTGCATTCAAGATAAGTATATATAATATTATATGTTTATATATTTACACAAACTTTAGAAAGAATTATACAATTTTATAACTAAATTTTTCAGATATCAACATATTATTTATAAATGATTGATAATATGAATGATATTTTTAGTTGTAAAAATTAATATAGTTTTAAACAATATAAAGTTGATGAATTTTATAAGTTCATAAATGAAAATTATACTACTTAATTAACTCAAGTTATATAATTTCATCTGTAACTTAGCTGTTATTATTATTAACATCAAATTTTGAAAGGATATAGATTTTGTTAGTTTTGATGTTTACTAAATATATATTGGTAAATAAAATGAACATATTATGAATTTTAAATACTTTGTTTGGCTCGACTCAGTTTGTTTTCAACCCTAAGTTCAATGATATTGTTCAATCTCTTTTATGGAGAAAATTAATATTCAAAACTCTCTCTTGCTTATTGTGTTTGGAGCATTCCACTTGTTTCGATAGAAAAAAATTGTTGGAAAATTGACTTTTTTTTTTTTATGTTTGGTTGTTGTAGGGACAAAGTTTGGAGCCCAAGCCCGAACTGTATGGAATCCTGGTCCAAAAAGCCCAATACGATGAATTTTGTAGAGTATGGGTCAAAGAACTAGGTTTAGACGAGTTGAGCAACGGCTTGCATGGGGTTAAGAAACAATCAGACAAGAATAAAAGCTATTATGATCAAACGACCTTCCATCCGAGGAGACTAGAGTTTTACTTAGAAATAAAGATCACCACATTAGGGTTCTTTTACATGCTACAGTATTCTTTTCTTATCCCTTTTTTGCTCTCCCCTCTTCATGGGGGTTTTTCCACATTATATAAGTCCTTCCTGATTATCTGGACCTTACACTTGTTGATCACCTGGACCCCCATTTGAGCGCCTATCCCATCAGACACCCCTTTCAGTCTTCTGTGAGTTGTGGCAGCCAAAGCAATACTGTTCAGGGATCTTCTACACATTAATACGACTAGAAAAGTAGCTGCAATGCATTTAATGTGGTGGTGGCAGCTTTTCCTTAGATATTTTGAGTTTTCTTCCATTTCACATGTTCAGAGGACGTACTTCAACTGCTTGAGTATACACTTGGCCTGGGTCTGCCATGTCCAAGGAGGAGTTCCTCCTCGGACCTTCTTCTCTTTGTCTCCCACTGACGAAGCTTGTAACGTAGATAATCTAAGTTGTGTTTCTCTCCTCAGATTTGTTAGTGTCTTCGAACAAGGCTCAAGACCCAATACATTATTTTGGGCCATAGTCCCCACAGTTGCAATCCTAAAAATACACTAAAAACATGTTTTTCCTTTTGTTTGACTCGAACTACAAAGCATCAATCTTTTTATTGTAATACCAAATAATTATAAGAATAATAAGTTTCATTCACAAAACATACCCCTAATATGAAAACATTTCCTATTTTTTTCCATTTAGGAGAGAGAGAGAGAGAGAGATTTGATTTTTATTTTTTGCTTGAATGAGGAAATTTAACTCAATCACCATTAAGTGAATTAGTCTTATTAAAAAGTAAGAATAATGATTTTTTTATTGAGATGAAGAATAATGATTTTTTAATTATATATATTATGGGGGCCGATCAATTACTAAAGTTATTAAAGTCAAGTTAATTGGGCCTGTGGACCATCCGAGGATGCAAACCTGCCCGATGAGGCCCATATCAGATTGAATGGGTAACCAAACGAAGGGAAGAGTGAATATCACGAAAGGTGAGTTCAGTATTCGTCCGATGACAAAACCCTTCTCAGCAATATAAGTCCGAGGACGATTAGGATGCCATCTTGTTACAAACATACCTCGGAGCTACGTCACCACTAAAGGTGGGATAAGGGGCCAAAGGTGAGAGAGAGAGAAGGCAAACAAATATCTATGGTAACAGCTGCCTCCGCATTAATTGCCTCTCAACAAACTCTCTGGCCGCATTAATGTGGAAGTGATGTCTGAACAGTGATGAAGTAGCCTTACAGCTGCTAGAAGGAGGTTCTAGAAGGTGTTAGATAGGACAAAAAGAGATCCTCTGAACCCAACCTACACGTGTGTGGTGAAGATGGACTAAAGAGGGCGGTATATAACATGAAAGAAAAGCATGCAGAAAGAGGATCGGAACAGAGAGAAAAACAAAGAGAAGACTCAGGAAGAAAACTTAAAAACAAAAGAACTGTATTTGTTTCAAAGAAAAACCGATTGTTATATCAGTTCTGATCCATCTATAAACGTGAGGTTAAATCTTTTTACTTTTATAGAGGTTAATCTAGTTCTTGAACACTTACGCTCTACAAATTTTATTATTTGGGCCTGTTAACGTACGAACCCAAGACTGGTTTGGGGTCGTTATAAATTGAGTCCTTACATATATAGAACAGTAAACTAAGTATTACTTTCTAAAAAAAAAAAAAAATTAAGTATTATATAATTTATATTTAAATATAAAAACGCACATTAAAATGGTTGTCTTTTAGATCTCAAATTTTATTTAGTCAACCCTGCTTGTCATCCATTGATTCAATTAAAAATAAAAATTTATTAAGTGACTTGATGTACCTGACACCATAACATATTAAAAAATATAAAAAAAAAAATGATCGGCATGGTAATAAAAAAAATGGGTGAGTGGCATACCATGAATTTTTTTTTAAGTTTGAGGTAGAGAGTCCGTTAGGATACTGCTTATTTTTTTGAAAATTTAAAATTTATTGCTAAAAATATTGTAGTAAAATAATTTTTAAAACACAAAATACTGTAGCAGTGAGTGATTGCTGCGTTTTTCATGGGTTTGGTGGTCCATGAACAGTGCCATAGAACCCACCAAAAAAAAAACAAAACACAACTTAATTGCTGGGCAAACGCACGCATATTACTCGAAATATTTATATAACTAAACGAACTGGAAAAATTGTGAGGTCAATCATAAGAGAGTTTTTAAAAATTATGGGCCCGTTTGTTACTGTTGTTTAAACAACAGTTTTCAATGTTTAAACAATATTACATATATTTTCACATATTTTTTTATTTACACATATTTTCAAAAAATACAAACAACGTTATTAGAATTCTTTTACCAAATGACTCCTATAACTCTTTGCATTTTCATTATTTTTAAAAGAAAATTTTAACAAGTTTTTTTTTTTTTTTTTGGGTTAAAAGGGGAAACATAAACAACACTAAGCAACAAAAACAGGGGCAGGACAGAGCCTACTAACAACTAGCCCAACGGCATCATCCTCCAACAAGGTAGATAACTCCACCGGAGGATTTGAAAATACAACAAACTCACTGTCTAGCAGTAATCCTATTCTAGCCAAAAAATCAGCGCACTTGTTAGCCTCCCTGTAGATATGCCTGAATCTTCTCTGAGGAATTTGGTTAGCCATAATTCTGCAATCTTCCATGATAGTTGAGACAAAAGCATTACAAGAAGAGGGAGAGTTAAAGGCATCCACAATGGCTTTAGCATCTACCTCAATAATAACAGAATGCACATTAGCTTGCAGACACAGATGCAGACCATCACGCAGCGCCCATAATTCCGCCATAAAACTATTTGTACTCCCAATCCTTCTAGCAAAACCTGTCACCCAACTCCCATTTTCATCTCTAATTAGCCCACCTCCACTTGCTAGACCAGTATTGCTTGTTGCCGAACCATCCGTGTTCAAGGTGAGCCAGCCAACCATCGGTTTCTCCCATCTAACACTCCTTATAACTGTCCTTTTGGTGGCCAAGCCATTGTTCGCACAGAAATAGAACTCCGAAGCACGATCCATCACTTCTTTGCTTAGTCTGGGATTAGGATTTTTCTAGTTGAAGATGCAAAGATTCCTCTCCTTCCAAAGCAGCCAAATGCCAAATAAGAAAATAAGATTCCACGGTAGGGAACCAGATTGGTGATAAGAGCTAGATGTGGCATTATAGAAAAGCCAATCCTGTAAGCTCAAGGAGAAGAAATTATGCTTGATTACCCGCCTACCCAAGTGCAGCCACAAATTCTTACTAACGGGGCAGTCACGCAGTCTGTGCAAGATAGTTTCTGCCTCAACATGACACTGGGGGCAGCAGACATCAACTTGAAGACCTCTATCCGCTAAACACTGATTAACTCCAATGCTATGGTGCATACACTTCCAGACAAAATTTTGAATTGTAGGCAGAATTTTTAGCTTCCAAATCCACTTTCCATTGAAAGGGGCATCCCTCAAGGAGTCCGTGGCCAACCCATAAGCACTCTTAAGCTCAAAATCACCCTTGGCCAAGTACTTCCAGGCCAATCTATCCTCTAATCTGGCAGAAAAGGGGATTGGGATGGCCTTTATATCATTGAAAACTTCCTCCAAAAAAATCATTTGGATTAAAGACCAATCCCAACTACTAGTAAGATCCACCACCTCCTTTATCTTTAGATTGGCGGCCTCTCTAGACAAAGGCCCCTGAATGGTCTTTCTAAGGCATAACAAGTTTTTAAAACACCATAAACGTGTCTTTCTATGGCCCTAAAATAAATTAAAAGATCCTTTTTCTTTTTCATTTTGTTATTCCTATGAACGTAGCGTTAGAAACTGTTCAGAACTTATAACTTAGAGAAGGCCCTATAGGGGTGAGGATGGTCTGTTTGTGGCCGAGGTCTTATTTGAGGCTAGTTGGAATTTGAGTTTGCTCTCTTTTGTCTTAACCCACTCTATGGACAGTGACATCAACAACAGTTCAACACCACCCGTCCAACTATTTGGTTTTTCAGTTGGAAGTATAAGAGCTCATGCTGCTCATCCCATTGAATCATCTAATTCCTTTACAGTTTTAAATCCAAAAAAAAAAATAATAATAATAATTTATAATTGTAAGTGATAATTGATTGACGGTTGATGACTTGTAGCATCAGTCATCACCCTATTCTATTTTATGTAAGGACAAAATTTGGATACAGTATCTTAGATGCTATTCTTTAAATTATTCTCTTAATATTCAATTATATGGTTATTTCATTAAAAAATATATTTTCATCCCATGAAAAAAAATCTACATCGTAGTAAAAAGAAAATGTAAAAAACAGCATCTAAATATTATACCTAAATTTTACTCTTTAGCTAATTAGCCTACTCTTTGAACTTATTTTAAGTTATAACTGCTAATAATAGAGCCGGTGTCCCCAATATTAACTCATGCATGCCTGTTTTAGTCATTTTACCTAAATAGAACCTTTATTAATTAAATATGTGGAGAAATATCAACAACCGACCTTAGCTCAGTTGGTAGAGCGGAGGACTGTAGTTGAGATCAATTGTTATCCTTAGGTCGCTGGTTCGAATCCGGCAGGTCGGATTTTTTTTTTTTTATATTTATTTCTAAATCTTTCTCTCGAAGTTTTCCCCTTACTTTCACACAAATACTTTATACCTTCTTTTGCTTTTTCCCACTGGACCTTTATGCCTTTAGTATAAATACCATGCCATAACCATTACATGTGTTAAATCAAAGGTGAATTGATATTGTAATAACTAATAACCATTACATATGGAATAGATTCGAACTACTTTACAATAAGGCTATTAATTTGATTCCAATTTTTGGTTTGTGCTTTGCTTCACAGCTAGAAACCAAACTACAGAATACTCCCATTAGGCAAAGTAAGGGAGGTTAAAGCTTTGTGAGAGAGAGAGAAGAAAAAGGGGGTGGGGTGGGGAGGTTGAAGCTTTATTATAGTCGATGAATCATAACTAGCTACAGTAAAGTATTTGCTAAACCACTTGAGAGTCATATTTGATAAAGAGTAGTGTTTATTACATACAGTGTGTGTATAATATTTTTATAAATTGAAAACATGACTTTAACTCACGTTTTAAATTTTAAAAATATAATCGTGTGTAACACACTATGTGCAACAATTATTACCCTTTAATAAATCAAGCATGCAAAAAAGCAATTTCTAGTTAATTGAAGATGTGCAACAGTCCAAACAGTAAAAAGAAAAAAAATAGAATAAATGAAAAAGTTTGAGAAGAGATAAAGAAAACTTTCTATTCATTTTTATGGCTCATGGTTCTTTTTGTGGTTGGTGCGCTTTTTATATTCTTGAAATGTGTTCAGACCTGTAACTAAAACAACTAGGCTAAACCATCCACCACCACTTTCCCTCATCAGAAAAGAGAGAGCCATAGAAAGAGATCAATCAAATTAATTAAGCTAATATGGATCTCCACCTTCTTCTTCTCCTCTTCCTCGTGATAATTCCATTCACACCAAAGCCAACCATAGCTCCAAACCCAGCATGTCAAAGCTCCTGCGGCTCCGTCCAAATCAAGTACCCCTTTGGCACCGGCTGCGGCTGCGGCTCGCCACGGTTCCAGCCCTATGTAACCTGTACACCCGGCGGAGACCAGCTCCTCCTCGCCACCCACACTGGCTCATACCCAATCACCTCCATAGACTACAAAACTTCCTCTCTAACCATAGCCCCCCAAGACATGTCAACATGCACATCCATGCACCACTCCTCCAATTTGGGCCTAGACTGGTCCAGCCCATTTCAGCTAGGCCCATCAACTTTCATTCTCATTTCATGCACATCCCCTACGTCTTCCTTAACCCTAAAGAACACCCCCATATGTGACCCCTCAAGCGTTCACCTCTGTGATTCACTCTACACGTGCCCGGCCGTCGTCTCCCTCGGCTTGCCGTTGTTCCCGTCTACGAATACGTGTTGCGTGTACGCGCCGGCGAACTTTAACGGTAAAGGAGAATTGGAATTGGATGAATTAAAGTGTGATGGGTACTCGTCTGTGGTGTCGTTAGGAGACTACCCAACTGACCCTTCACATTGGGAATATGGGGTGGCCTTGAAATATATCAATGACATATTGGATAATAGCGTTATTGATAGCAAATGTAATTCGTGCGAGATGAGTGATGGTATTTGTGGGTATGCGCCACCAAGTAATTCGTTTGTCTGTGTCTGCAAGAATGGATATAATTCAACAACGGATTGCTACAGTAATAACTTATACGGTCAGAATGTGGAGCAATTTTGGAGCACTGCTTCTTTTCCAACAGGTCGGTTTTTTTTTTTTTTTTTTTTTTGTGTGCGTGTGTGTGTTGTGATTATTGCTTTATTCAGTGCACTAGGTGCTTAGCCTTGAAGCAAACCTACTACTTCAAGCTTTTTGTTATTCGTAGCAGAATTTGCTAGGATTAGGATCCAGTGCAAGTCACTTTATCCCTCTCACAAATTTTTTTCACTTTTCACTTTTTACTTCTTTTTTCTTAGCACTTTTTAATTAATGGTTGAGATTTTTTTTTTTTTTTTTTTGAGAATCAATGGTTGAAATTAAAAGTTGCTTTTTGTAACTATCAATTTCAACCATTTATAAAAATTGCATCAGATGCAATACCCACTTGATCTCAATCCAAATTACATGCGTATATACCACATAGCAATTTTGGAGCACTCTTCTTTTCCAACAGGTCGGTTTTTGTGTGTGTGTGTGTGTGTGTGTGTTGTGATTATTGCTTTATTCAGTGCACTAGGTGCTTAGCCTTGAAGCAAACCTACCACTTCAAGCTTTTTGTTATTCGTAGCAGAATTTGCTAGGATTAGGATCCAGTGCAATTCACTTTATCCCTCTCACAATTTTTTTTCACTTTTCCACTTTTTACTTCTTTTTTCTTAGCACTTTTTAATTAATGGTTGAGATTTTTTTTTTTTTTTTGAAAATCAATGGTTGAGATTGAAAGTTGCTTTTTGTAACAATCAATTTCAACCATTTATAAGAATTGCATCAGATGCAATACCCACTTGATCTCAATCCAAATTACATGCATATATACCATATAAGGAAAAGGCTCTAGCCACCACTAGCGAAGCCAGAGGGGGGCACCTGCCCCCTGACTCCTCCTAAAATTTTCTAGCATTAGTAGTCTAAAGTAATTACTTAGAGCATCACCAGCAGTCTCTCCAAATTTTTGCCTGTTTGGAGAGTGAACAGTGCATTTTACCTTTTAGTTACTAACTCTTTCAAATACATTTTCCAACAAATTTTTTATCCCATTCTCTATCTCATTTAAATATTATTTCTTCATTCATTCTTTATTATTTTTTTTATCATCATTTATTCTTCCTATATTCATTCCTAACAATTATATTTTTCAATAAAAAGTGTTATATTCACAACATTTTTCTCAATACTTTCACAAGAATCACATCAAAATCTTATGTGAAAAGTTGTTACTAGTTCTAATTTGAACCCACCACTGAAATTATTTTTTTACTCATCAATATTAGCTAATAACAATCTATTACTTAAAATTTATTGTGAAAATATTGTAGTAGCATTTTTAAATTGTATTTTTCTTTTCTTTCTTTCTATCATCCATACGTTTCCTTTTTTTTTTTTTTCTTTTTCTTTTCCCTTGATTTTTCTCCACCACACACGTATACCCATTATCTCCATCCTCTCCTTTTTGTTTTCTCTACTTTCCAGTTTCCACTTCATTCTAGAACCTCCCTCCCTCTTTCTTTCTCCAGCTTTCTTTCTCTACTCTTTTTTTTTTCTTTTTCTACTCGATTCCAAAACATTATCCAACTCTCTCTGTGATAAGAAACGGAGAAGGAGGTAGAGAGAGAAAGAATAGATGGGTTAGATGGCTCCGCTCCGCCGCGCCTTCGCTCCGCTCTCTGTGCCTCTGCAC
Source organism: Quercus lobata (assembly GCF_001633185.2). NCBI lineage: Eukaryota > Viridiplantae > Streptophyta > Magnoliopsida > Fagales > Fagaceae > Quercus > Quercus lobata. The sequence goes on from NC_044909.1 coordinate 48,934,959, forward strand.
CTTCTGCTCCGCCGCCGCTGCTTGTCTTCCTCCCCAACGCAACCCAGATGGTAGATGGCTTGTGTCTTTTTTTTTTTTTTTTTGATTTTATTGTTATGGTTTGATTCATTTTAAGATTATGTTTTTGAGTTTGTATTTTGATTATGCTTGAGTTTAGAGATGTTTAAGAGAAAGATGGTTGTGTTTGTAGCCGTGAGAGGAGAGAGAAAGGGAGGAAAGAGAAAAAAGTCTTTTTTTAATTCAACCGGTATTATTTTAAGGGGAAATATTCTTTAGATATGCTACAGTGATTGCTACAATGCTCTCCATAGCAAATCTATAAAAAAAAAAAAAAAATTGGAGATGCCGAGTCTGTTGGAGGGGTTTTTTTTTGTGTGAATAGTGGTTTTTTTCTCCAAAATTTGGAGATGCCGAGTCTGTTGGTGAGGCTCTTACTAACATGGAGAAAAAAAAAAAGAAAAAAAAGAGTTCTACTAGGTTGAAAGTGACTCTGACACAGAAAAAGAAAGGAAAAAAAGTTCTCAAACACCAAACCATTTAGGCTTTTCACCAATTTCAGTATTCTTATAAGTAGCTTTTGTCTTGTCCTACGTATTGCACATATTTCACTATTTTTTATTTTTTTATTTTATATCATTATTTACACAATTTTCACTATTTATGATACTTTTCACAGCATTTTATCCTTGAATGATGTTAAAGATATTATAAATTTTACTACTTTTCACATTTTTACTCCATCAATTTGTAAATTTTTTAGTAGTTATGAATTGGTTATTTTTGTTTATTTATTTTAATAATATGAAATATATATTTATATTTGCTTACAATTGTTTATTTATTTTGTTATTATTGTTGATTAATATTTTTTAGATTAATTTAATTTTTAATATTGTCTTTTAATTTTGTCTTCTCTATACTAAAATCCTAGCTCCGTTACTGTTAGCATTTGAAACATACAAAATAGATAGGTTATATGCAAATTGTGGCTTAACTAAAAGTTTGCTTTTATGTTAATCTCAAGTGGACCTAGAGAGTCTGTGTAATTTCTTTGTTTCTTATTTATCTTTCATAATGTTGCAGGGAACATTTGGTTTGGGTTGTTGGCAGGCCTGATATTCCGCTTCGCAGTTTAGCTGAACCGAGCAAGTAGCTCTTGTAAGTTGTAGTGAGACTCTGATGTGTCTGAACTAGTACTTTTTTGTGTGCAAAAGTGGTAATTAAACAGACTAGGCCAAATTTATCCAATGAAAAAGAAAAGGAGTAAAGGCAGCTAATGCTCAAGCATCCTCCGTGTATGAATGTGAACCGTACACGTGGAATAGTTGCTATGTTCCAAAGCAAACGTTACCACCACTGGCTCCAAATTTTCTACCAGCTTTTTTCATTGTTGCTGTGGCGTTAAGTGCTTTTTCTTTTTTCTTTTAATTTGATAATGTGGCGTAAGAGAATTTAGGCTTTTTTTTTTTCCACCTAAAAGCTTAATTGTAATATACTTATACCTTAAAAAAGAAGATAAAAATTGATGTCTGTGAACAGTGACAACAAATAAGCTAAAAAGCTATTCAAATGACGCTACTAAACATATAATCAAATACTATGATTGATACATGATAAATATACAGAAGTAATATATGAATCACAATTTATTATTACAAGAAGGTGTGAAAAAGTTGTGTTTTTAGCATTGTTTAAATTGTAAACACTTGAACTTCCAAAGTTCCAAGCTTACTGATCCAAATTGAAACAATAGGGTATTCAAAAAGCCAAAAAAACCTCTTAAGTGGGGTGAGGTGAGAGAAAACTAAATCAAAAACTAAGTCCCTCGTCACTTAGATAAAGAGAGGTTCTACATCTTATAATAGAATGTCTTGGACTCCAATTGGTAAGAGTTTATTTATTTAAAGAGTTTAGTCCCAATGGGGCCTTTGGTCTTATTGTTGCATCTTGAATTCCCTCCTAAAATAGGATAGGCAAATAAAGAGAAAGCAAAAGGGAAAACAGGAAGAGGGGGGTTCCCCAAGGACCACAATGCCAAAAACTTAATCAACCATAACCAAGACAAAATCTAGCTTAATTTCATATTTTTTCTAATAAAATGATGTAATATGTTACCTCCACAATATTTTTACAACACTTTCATAACAATTCCTAGGAGATAAGTTGTTACTGATTCCACCTAAAATTTGTTACGAAAATGTTGTGAATATATCATTTCTCAACCAACAATAGTCTCTAATCTTTTAAAAAGAAATTTCAAAGGGTTCACATCTTTTGCAAATGTTCTGGAATCAGATTCTAAGCCTCTAACTTTCCAGTTGTGACGATAATCGCTAATATACTTTTTGCATTGATATACGCTTATCTACCTCTTACCTCATAATAAGTAATAACTAATGAGTACTTTTAACTAAACTTCATAGCGTCCATGTTTATACAAAACCACACAATCAAGTATCATAAAAATGTAGGTTCAACTGAGAAATCATACATTCCTGAATTCTCTACACCATTTCAGGTAGACCATTTAGTCTACCTTGTGGCCATTGTTGTGGTTATGTTGCTTAGGTGGAGGAGGTATATCCATGAGAAAAGACTCTATGTGCTTGCACATCTCTTTGGGTTTCTCAACGTTGATTGCATGCCCTGCATTCTTCATGATTACTAGTTCCGCATTCTCACCCAAATGCCTGTATAGTGGGGAAGATTATGTCAAAATCCAAACCTTAAAAACAACCGATGAGTTCGAAGGGCAATACAGATACCAACTTGGTTGATGAGGACATGACAATAGAATGTAAAAGTGTTCTGAAGTACACAACTACCGATATAGGTTAGAGAAAATCAAAGGATGAATGATATTATTGAACTTATTTAGTTCTTCATATCTACCTTTTTAATCTGTGTGCCAATTCCAGCGGGAATACCTGGTCTTCTTCTCCCCAGATTAACAATGTAGGCTGCATGAAGAAGAAGAAGTTATATATGCCTATAAAATATTCTCAGAAAAGAGGTTAGAAATATATACAGAAACCAAGCTATGGTGATTGTATAACATGTAATATGTAATAACCTGGGTTATCTTGGGAAGATCAGACGATTTCCTATCCTTGTGTAACGCGTGAATCAATCCTTTCTGCTCTTCATAGTGTTCTTTACCCAGCACCTGCCAGCGCAAGCAATTACCAACACAAAAAGTTTAAGCTAAAACTAGAGATGAATTGTCGCCAAATATTATCAACTTGTGTCTGTCAATTTTGGATTACCCCCAAATAAATATTTCATGTCACAAGACCAATTCCCGGTCCTTGCTACTATTACACTACCCAGACCCAGGGAGAAGATTTGGACAATCATATCAAGACAAATAAGCTCAGTAGCATTTTAGAGGCTTTGAGATATATATATTAGATACTCAGAAAAATGGAACTGTTTAGAGACAGCTTTAGAGTCTAACTTCAAAGGAAACCAGTTGCAGAAGATGCATCCTATATGCACAAGCACAAAAAAAAGGTACACTTTGGTGGCACATAAATATCATGATAGGTTCAAGTTACAACTTTTATAACTTACTCTCTTCAAAACTGATGTGCATAGAATACAGTGTTATCTATAAAATGCTTAAATATCAAGTTTTCTTTTCGTATTTTAATATCATACATATAAATTTATTAATTGAATAATAAATATCACTAGACAAAACAAAATTAATGAGACAGTATGATACTTGTTGGTCCTGTTATAATACAAAATTAAATATGGGGATAAAGCTAGTATTAATTAACATAATAATGAGGATTCCTAATGGTTGATAGTGCGCCACCTCTACCTCATCTCTAATAAAGACATTGTGAAAAGGAGTGTCACTGTGTCGGTTGCTTCCATGGGCATCTAACTCAGCTCAGTGGATATTTGTTGCGTCCCTGCCTTTTCTTTTCTTTGACAATGGTCAATAAAGCATTTAAAGTTTAAACCGTATTAAAAGAACCACTTGGCTCTGGATATAAAGGCCTCTCTTTTATGCCAACAATAAAATCTTAGCAAAGAAGCCATACCCGTTAGTCCAGGGACGGACCCAGGTTGGGGCCCAAGGGGCCTGGGCTCCCTTGGGTCCAATTTTTTTTTTTTTTTTTTATATAATAGTTATTATATATTTTAATTTTTTAGTTGGGTCTTTTTTTCCTCAATAAACTTAGCTAGTCTCATCTAAATAGCAACTATTCAACCCAAAAACTTAATAGAAACAATAAAAATATTCATAATGGCGATTGTATTTTAGCAAAAAAAACTATTTTACTATCAAAAAACCAAAAAATCATGTGTTATTGGAGAAGTTAAAGCTAAATTTTTTTTCAACTACATTAAACTGGTATAAATACTAGTTGATTGTAGCAATTTGTCAAAAATAAAATACAATATTTTATTAAGATTATATATCTTCCTTTAATTAAAAAACTCAAATTCTCTCTTTTCCTTTATTATTTTAATGAGTTGTTTATATTATTTTAAATGGAGTGTAAAAAAAATAGAACATTTGATATTAGGTGTATTGTAAAGTAAGGTGATAAAATAAATAAAGTAATTTTTTAAGACACCACCATTATGAATGCTCTAATTTCAACAAAATATATATATATATATATATATCCTAGCCAGCCTAGTATTAAAAAAAAAAAAATTGTTTTTGTTTTTGTTTCTGTTTTTATTGGTAAATAATTACATCTTAATGTATTTAAGAATAATAATTTTGTGTATTTATAATTTTTTAATACTTTTCTTTATACACGCCCCCGCTAATTTATTCCTCACTTTTCTCTATCCCGAAGACCTTTGATTTCCCCAGCCTTAGAGCTTGAGGATTAGGAGGAGCATATCTAATAAGTAATAACCAACTTAAAAAAAAATATATATATATATATATATATATAAATAAACACCTTCAATACCAAAATTATAACAAGTCAACATATCCTTTCTATCGATATTTGTGGGAATCTTACCATTAACCAACTAAATAAATAAAGATATCATTTGGGACAGAAAACATAAAAAATAAATAAACAAACATTTTCAATGAGTTAATGGTATTTAATAGGTACTTCTCTAATTGCGCAACTAACCATAGTAGTATTCTAGCCGGTAAATGTGGGGGGTTGTTTGCTTCAATGTGACGAAGGATCACATTATTTATTGATTGTAATAAATTGCAAGCCGTCTAAAGTACAATTTAGAAAATAATTAACCTAAACAAACAAACAAACAAAATGCCAAAACAGAGACAGCTTTCCAAATTTCGTACCAAAAAAAAATCAGAACAAAATCCAAAGAGTATTATTTACTCAAAAATAAAATAAAATCCAAAAGAGTATTATATTAAACTAATTTAAAAAACAAAAATAATTGAAGAGGGGAGGGACCCACTTACATTGATGAAATCATTGAGAATACAAGAAGGGGCCTTCAAATTGGGTTTAACGAACGTTAATCTCAGCAACTCTCTCATCTTCTCCGCGTTTTGCGGTAACAGAACACTAACGGCCTCGTCCACGCTCTTCACCTTAAACAGGCCTCCCTCCATGTCTCGGTCTTCCATGCACACCCCGGCGCAGCAAAGCACCACGCGCTCCACGCGCTCCTTGAACCGCGTGGCCATGTTGTACGCGACGAACCCGCCGTAACTGAGTCCGACCACGCGCATGTTCTTGCTCGCGCCTTGGGCCTCCATGAGGCCCATCACGCACTGGGCCTGGAATGCCTCGGACCTCTCGGGTCGGGTCGAGCGGGACTCGCCGAAGAAGACCAGGTCCGGGACGTAGAGGTTGAAGTGGGGAACGAAATGGGAGATGAAGCTGTTCCATTGCCACATTGCGTTGGCGCCCATGCCGTGGATCAGGAGGAGGTTGGGCTTCGATGGGTTGTGGGCCTTCGGGGCCCAGCAGTGCATCACCGTGCCTTCGCCGAGGTCCGTCGTCGTCGACTGCAGCCCCGCCTTTGAGAACGAGTACCGGTGGTACCATTCAAACGCCTTAGCGATGCTAAAGCAATTTAACATTTTAAAGTACAGGAAGGAGTGTTTTGTGTTTGTGTGTTTTTGTTTTTGTTTTTGAGAGTGGATAGAGCGAGTGGTGAGGTGACGAATGTGGCAGTCAATTATAGGGCTGTTTTAAAGGGCAGAAATGTAAGTTCATTTTGCTTTTTCTTTTTTTAATTTTTTTTGACTTTATATTTATACACTTTGTTATTTAATTAAAAATATACTTCTACGGAAAAAAAAAAAAAAAAACTTTTAAGAAAGAAACCGAAAGAACAACACATTGTAATTAAGTTTTGTCCTTATATAGGTGTGTAATGTTATAATCACAAATTATTTTATGATATTTTTATAAATTATTGTTGTGATCAATTTCTTACTATTCTTATTTAGATCTACCAATAATATCACTTTTTTATTTATCAATAATCGTTCACCATTCTATCAAAATAATAATAATAATCATTCACCAGGTCAACAATTTATAAAAAATTTATAAAAAAATTTGTATTTTTAACATTTTCCTATAATACTCTCTTTTTTTCTTAGACTAATATTTTTGCTACAATGCAAACACATGTCCAAAACAAAACACGTGTTTGAATAGTAGCATGGTCAATATAAAAAGTCAAACGACACAGGCTTCATCCTATTTTTACGAGGCATATATTTTAAATGAATGTAAATAAATAAAAATAAGCGAAATTAAGGTAAAAAAATTATTCTAATTTACCGGAAGTTCAGTAAAAAAAAAAAAAAATTTAAAAAAGTGTCATTTCATTGTGGAGAGTTCCTGCTTATTGTGCTCACCACCAATAGGTCCAATACCATTTACCCTTTATTAATTGAATTAGGCGTTTGGCTACCTAATATTCGTTTCATTTGCTGGATTACCTAACGATTTTTTTTTTTTTTGGGAGAAACAGATTACCTAACGATTAGATTAATTAATAAGCTCCTTATAAATGACGAATATTAATTTGGGAAGTGCAGTAGAAGAACAGAATTTATTCGTTTCCATTACGTACAAGGGACGGCCAAACAATGCATTATTTACTTGTTATTACTTATTATGTGTAATTGCCTAATTGGTCACTAATTGCGTAATTTGTTGTTTTTTGTTACACAGTTGACAATGAGGAGTGTTGGGTAAGACTCAGTTGGGAGTTGGCTGAGGCATCAGTTATATCTGCATATATCCATTAAAAACGACAAATAAAAACAATATATCCGGCCATTAAAAATTACAAATAAAAACAATTCTTGTTTGTCCTATTCCTTAAAATACAAAAAAAGGGGTCCAATCAATTATAGAAAGCAGCCCATCGATTTATGTAGGACCGGGGAGCTTATGATCCGGCCCGAGCTCTATTCGAGCTCAGGGCCCGTGCCGAGGATGTAGTGTGCCGAGGACGAGTGATCAAAAGTCAAGGGGTTAAGGGGAACAGCTGAGGACGACCCTATCCTCGGCACTCTAAGATTTTGATGAGAAGAGCGACGTCTTAGTGAAGGTCATCCCCAAATAGTCTCCTGAAGGGGATGTGAGTGGAATAGGGCCCACGTGGAGGTACGGTGCAAAATAGGTTTAAGGAAAATACGTCCCCTCCGTATTAAATGCACTGGCCAACGTCCTGATCATATTAATGAGAAAAGACGCTTGGACGGTGTAACTTCGATTCTCGCAACTAATAGAAAGTAAGAAAGGACAGCTGATGGGACAGGTACAGAAGTAAGAACCTGCCTGACCAACGAGTGGAGGGCTAGGATCAACCAAGAAGGACTATATAATGTAAAAGTTAGTGCACAAAGAGGGGGCTGGGAAAAATGGCCAAAAACCAGAGCCTCCCAGCCCGCCTCCAGAAGAAAGATTCTTAGGGCGAAAATGACTTAATCAAGTATGAGTACCACGAAAAACTCACCGTCTGGTGACTGAGGCCTAGCCTTTCAAACCCACGCTCTACAAATCATATTGTTTGGGCCTTTTTACGTACGAATCCAATACTGTTACAGGTCGTTACGAATCGTGTCCTTACAATTTACATTGTGAAGGCAAAAAAATAAAATTTTTCCTCGTAAAAAAATTTTAATAGTATTTTTTAAACTAATATCTTTGGAGTATCCGATAACTTTTTCTTTGATTAATTACAGTTAAGTTGAAATTAACTTGGTGTATCCGTTAACTTTTTTCTTAACTAATTATAGTTAAGCTGACATTAACTTAATTGGAGTATCCATTAACTTTTTCTTTGATTAATTATAGTTATAACTTTGAGTAATTTTTAAGTACTTTGAAGAATAATATTTCCTTCTCTCACATTCATAGTGGGGTCCACTTATTAAATTCATGATATGGTCCACTATGAATGTGAGATAAGAGAGCGCCATTTTTTCATGCTTTAAGAGTACCTAAAATTTTTCCTATAACTTTTTCCTTAATCTATACTACTATTTAAGAGGCTTCTACTATTTGAGATTCTTAATTTAGATACCCAAAATACCTTCAAATTCATTTGTTTCTAAGGCTTAAATCATAGGGTTAGACATGTAAAATTAGTAATTTAAAAACTCCTAATTTTGAGCTAAATTAAAATTTTTTTTTAAACAATTTTTTCTCTCAACTCCACATTTTTCTCTCACGTTAGTTGTCAAGTACTAATACAACTTCTTCTTTTTGAAAAAAAAAAAATAAATAAAACTGCTTTTTTTCCCACAAACATACCATTTTTTTTAAAGAAATACTATGTCCATAATATTTTCACAACAAATCTTATGTGGCAAGTTGTTATGGGTTATTATTGGTGGGGTAGAAAAGTAATTTAAAAAAAATTAAAACTAATAACAACTAACTTATAATTTGTTGTAAAAATATTGTAAATGACTGGACATAGCACCTCTTTTTTTTATCATTAAAAAATAAAACTGTTTTTTTTCCCACAAACATACTCTTTTTTTTTTAATAAATGCTATGTTCACAATATTTTCACAACATTTTTATAACAAAACCTATGTGGCAGGTTGTTACGGGTTGTTATTGGTGGGGGAAAAAAGTAATTTAAGTGATAGGTTCAAATTAGAACCAATAACAACTAACCACCTATAATTTGTTATGAAAATGCAATGGATGACTGGACGTAGCACCTCTTTTTTTTTTTTTTTTTCATTAAGCTGTTTTTTTCTCACCTTTGCATTTCTCTCTCACATTTGTAGTCAAATACTAATACAACTTCTTATTAAAATAAAAAATAAAATAAAACTGCCATGAGTAAAACGTGTAAACTCAAAAAATAAAAAGCCTCATCACAGGCACTAAGTGCGTGTGATGAGACTAGTTAATTATAGTTAAGTTGACATTATCTTAGGATCCGTTTGGTTGGGAGGATGGAAAAGTGAGAGGATAAAAAATGCAGAAAGGATAAAAAAATGAGAGGATAGAAAAGATTTTAGTTTCTTTCATTTATGTTTGATTAGGAGGGTGGAAAAGCGGATAAATGAAATTTTTTTTTTATTTTGTTGAAAATAAAGTTTGTATAAATTGACCATCATGTCTCTATTAAATAAAATAAAAGGTAATATATTATACTTTTTTTTAAAAATTATGTATAAATAGACACTAATTAAAGTATAACAAAAGCATAACAAAATGTTAAAAAAAAAAAACCAAAATTAATAAAAAAGTAAACATATGAGCACAAAAAAATAAATAAAAATAAAAATAAAAGAAGAAAGCTGCACGACCAGAAAAAGTCAAAAAAAAAAGAAAAAAAAGAAAAGAAAAGAAGCTACGTTACAAAAGAAAAGAAGACAAAAATAATAAAAAATGAAAACCATCACGTCAGTAACAAAAAAAGAAAGAAAAAGGAAGCCAACACGTCAATAACAAAGGAATAAAAAATGAAAGGAAAAAATAAAAAGCTAACATATTGTAGACTTGAAAATGAATTTTAAGAGTATTTTTAGAAGCTCATTTTATGAGTTGTTTTCTTTCTCGTCATTTATTTCCCTTCCTTTCCATCTAATTAAATACACTTTAAAAAGTTTTCATTCCTATTTTCTCTCTAAAAATTTTCATCATTCCTATTTCACCTCAAAACAAACACATCCTTAGAGTATCAGTTAATTTTTCTCGTAATTAATTATAGTTAAAGCTAACATTAAGGGGATGTTTGGTAGACCTACTCAAATATATATTTTCAATTTTTAAACAATATTATACATATTTCTATACATTTTTTTATCCACATATATTTTTACACATATTTTCAAATACATATTTTCAATTTTTAAATGTATATACTAAACACATCCTAACTCACCGAATAATGAAGGCAACCAACCAACCAGGATCTCTACTCTACTGGGATTCAAGTCAAACTTGCGTAATAAGATGCTGCAAATATGGTGGGGCAATGCGCTGGTGCACTAAAAACATGGCACGATGCATGTCTTTAAAAATGGTCATGACTCATGCGTATCACATCACGTCAAGTGCATGGAAGAATTAGTCTACCATGGTGATAAAATTTCACCGGTTTTGTACAAGGGACCTAGTTGGAGGCCCCCAACTTATGCCAATTCGTTGCTATTTTCTCAACGGTTGTGTTTCCTATTTTATGCCATTAAAAGTACACCCAAGTTTGATTAGGATCTGGTTAGGCTTTGACACATCCTGCCTAATTCCAAGAAATAGATTTGTTTAATTAGCAAACTCACAGGCTGTTTCATATCATAGATTTGGTATCAAAACTTACATTTAAATATTTAATGGAGTTGGCCGGAGAAGAGTTTGTGAGAAGGTAAAGCTATAAGATGCCACCAACAAACTTGTAGTTCAATTGGAACCTACCCTAATTTTCGTGTCACAGGTTCAACTTTGTCCCCGCCTCCGGTGGCAGAGCCACATGCATGGTTGGGGGCCATGGTCCCTCCAAAATTTTTAATTTTTTTATTTAAAATATAAGTATATCTTATAAATCTCTAAAGGTTATATGAAAAAAAAAAAAAAATTGGAGTTTCCCCCCCTCCCCCCAAAAAAAATAAAGAAAGCATTGACCTAACTAATATCATCTAGTAACCCTTTCCAAAAAGAAAAAGAAAGAAAGTTTAGAACTAATATACAATTGTTATAAAATGAAATAATTAGGTAGTAAATTTTGTGAGTAAATAGTGGAACTCCTAATTTTTAGCTCAATTTCAAATTTCATTAATGCTTACAAATCATTAACATTGATAATATATGCAATTTGGCTAAAATATTCTATTCTCGAGATTTTATTAAAAAGAAGAAGATAAATTACAATATTGGTCCTTATCTTTTACATCATATTTCAATTTGGTTCCTAATATTTCAATTATGTCAATTTGGTCCTTAATCTTTTCAGTGTTGTGTTAATTTGATCCCTGTTGTTAAGTGTTGGTTGAAAAATGCTGATGTAGCTAACTGTCCAAATAAATTTTTTTTTTTTTTTTGGGTCAACTAACACTGGTATCGCCATGTCATATTACATTTATAAAATAAAATAAAAAAGTAATTTTCCCCTGCTATTAGGATGGCATTAACCAATTTTGCTTTATTTATTTATTTATTTATTTATATTACAAACAGAGTTTATCACAAAAGCCCTACAAAACGCTGGGCTAACCCTTTGATTTTGCTTTTGGATTTATAAGAATTTTTTTTTAAAGTAGAAGGAATAATTAAAGTACACTTTAAGTGTATTGTTTCCTCTCAAAAGTAACAAATTATAAAGATAAGAATACAAAATTTTCACAAGGAAGAAGGTATCCCGTCATCTGCAAATGTCCGCTGAACCAAATAACTAAAAGAATAAGTATCTTTGCCTATCAATAGGAAGCTCAACCCATCAAATTTCCTTTGACACCAAATCATCTATATGAGAGACAACACTACATTCCAAACCCTTTTGCTATTCGATCGCCCAAAAACCCATTTTAAACAAAGAAGCAACTCAAACTTAAGTTGCCATGCCGCCACCATCTCAAAGTCCAACCTTCAATAGATCTCAACCAAGCCCCAAAACACTACTTGAAATGAACAAATCCAATGACCCATTTCAACCGAGAGAGACACAGAGCAAATGAGAGAGAGAGAGAGAGTATACCATCAGGCCAGTAGAGGAATCGGAACAACCTCAACACCGGTCCTCACTGCCATTCCTCATCGTTAAGCACTACAGTCAGTGATCTTCAGGCCTCACCCTTTCTCTCTCGACCAAAACATGAAGTTTTGGATTGTGGGTCGTAACTTGTAAGAGCATCCACAGCAGTGGAGCTAAAAATTTATCTTTTTAGTTCCACCAAAAGTTACTTTATATATTTTACCTACACACGTGCTGCAGCAACGAATCTATTTTAGCTTTTAACACAATAAAATAATATAAACATCAAAATAAAATAATATAACCATTACAATAAAATAATATATCTCACTCCAAAAAAAAAATCCACAGCACCAACCACAACCACAACCACCTCTACCATCAGCCACAACCACAACCACCACCAGTCCACAGCAAAAAAAAAAAAAAAAAAACCCAAATCTCCAATCTTTTTCTCAACCCAAACCAAACAAAATCATCAATCATAGACAATATAAAAAATCACCAAGCACAACATCGGCGAGCAAGCACTCCGATCGGCGGCGTGGGTCTGAGGCGGATGGCGGTGGGTCTGAGGCTAAAAGAGTTGATCGACGGTTAGTCTGAGCTATCGACAGCTTGGGACAGCGTTGAAACAGACGTTGACGATCGGTGGCGACGATTGGTGGCGACGATCGGGTCTGAGCTGAGCGGCAGCTTGGGAGGCGGATGGCGGATGGTGGATGGCGGTGACGTTGACGATGGTCAGGCTGGCGGTGGTCAGAGTGAGCTTGAGACTTGAGCTTCAGTGAATGGAGAGACTTGAGTGAATGAGGAGAGAGTGAATGAGACCGGAGTGAATGAGAGAATGAATAAAAAAGAAGAAGCAAGTTGTATTGGTGAATAAATTTTTTATTTTTTATTTTTTTTTAGCTTCAAGCTACAGTGAACATCTATAGATAGATGTGCACTGTAGCAAATCAGCTAAAAAATTTAGCTATTGCTCCACTGCTGCATGGGGTTTTTTTGTGGTTTGGCACATCTAAAATAGTAATATAGCTATTTAACTCCACTGCTGCAAGTGCTCTAACAAATATGGGTTTTCTATATGAGACTTAGGGATTTTGATCATGTTGAGTAAATTTTTTTTTTTAATTAAATATGACGTGGCAGTAAGTTGACATGGCAAAAAAATATTATTTTATTTGGACCATTAGTCACATCAACATTTTTCATCCAACACTTAACCACAAGGATCAAATTGATACAATATTGAAAATGTTAGAAACCAAATTGACACAATTTAAAGGTTATAAACCAAATTGAAATACAATGTAAAAAATAAAGACCAACTTTGTAATTTACCCCAAAAAAAAAAAAAAAAACTCATATGAGACTTCAATTGTAACGTTTTTGTGGGGCCAGAAAATCTGCAATCCTGGCCCACTTTGCATTAAGGCCCAAAGCCTAAGCCGAGGAGAACCATTGTCGAGGACGCATAATGAAAGCCCAAAAAAGGGGCCTAAGAATCTGGCTGAGAACGATCTTATGCTTGGCACCCCACAGAACTCCTAAAGGAAAAGACGAGCTCAGTGCAGAGGCAGGATAAGTGGAAAAACTGCCAATACAGTGATAAAGGACTCTGCGCCTGACAGGTCCATGCTCTTCACCATGCTGTTCAACTTTTACAACTGCTCCCAATCACTCTAGGTATGGGCTGATAGGACAAGTTTCCACCCCAGAAAATGAAACTGACACGTGGATATTGAAAGGAAAGTAAATACCAGTATAAAAGAAAAGAAGAACGGGGGAGGAAGGGATCTCCCCCCTCCCCCTGGAAAAAGGAAGTCCTAAAGGAGGGACAAGGAGGAGAGCATTAAGCTCCTCGGATGGGGTCCGAGGACAAAAACCCTACAGTCCGCACCGATGGAAGTTTTAGCTAGTCACGTCAGACCCACCCTCATATAAACTTCCATAAAAGCCACGATTAGACCGCCGTCTGGTAACCAAAGCCTAACCTTTCAAACTCATGCTCTACAAATTGTATTGTTTGGGCCCTTTATGTATGAACCCACTATCATGTGTGGGTCGTTACAAATTGTGTCCCTATAATTGGCATCGTCTGTGGGAAAGGCTTGCGCATTGGCATGGACGGTGGGTCGAACTCTTGTTAACCCAGGGCCAGCAAAAACCCCTCCATTACATCCAGCGGCCTGATGTTGTTGCCCTAGTGTGAAGTTCTACTAGGGGCTATGCTTCGAAGCACTAGCAACAAGGACAGTTCTAGGGGCTTCCACCATCAGTTCAACACCCCATGCCTTGGCCGAGGGGCTAATTCTTGGTACTTAAAAGAAAAAATACGAGTTTTGGACAGAACCAAGGCCTTGTATGGTCCTCGGACTCAAGCCTATGGGGAAACCAACTATTTAAAAGAAAAAATACGAGTTTTGGGCAGAACCAAGGTCTTGTATGGTCCTCGGACTCAAGCCTATGGGGAAACCAACTACTTAAAAGAAAAAATACGAGTTTTGGACAGAATCAAGGCCTTGTATGGTCCTCGGACTCAAGCCTATGGGGAAACCAACTACTTAAAAGAAAAAATACGAGTTTTGGACAGAACTAAGGCCTTGTATGGTCCTCGGACTCAAGCCTATGGGGAAACCAACTACTTAAAAGAAAGAATACAAGTTTTGGACAGAACCAAGGCCTTGTATGGTCCTCGGACTCAAGCCTATGGGGAAACCAACTACTTAAAAGAAAAAATATAAGTTTTGGACAGAACCAAGACGTTGTATGTTCCTCGGACTCAAGCCTATGGGGAAACCAACTACTTAAAAGAAAAAATATAAGTTTGGGACACAACCCGGACGTTGTATGGTCTACGGACTCTGTCCCATGGAGGGATTACCTATTAATAGTTGAGTTAATCCCTAGACCGAATGGAAGTCCCGGTTTGTCCTCGGATCCTCAATATCAAGGGAACTAATGCGAATGTGTTGGGGCCCGGTACAACCGTACCTCAGTCCTCGGATAAGAGATCAGGTGTTATCAAAAATACGGCCAAAGTTCCCCACAACTCGGCAACCCTCTCGGATGGTTTATTTTGGGTTTCTCATTCTTGGTTGACTACCTCACGCGCATTACTGACCACTCAGCTGTTATCCCGGTTAATCTCATAAGTTTAATCCCCTATTGGTTGGTGTTGTTACATTTGATAGTCTAAATAAGTTCAAATTAATAGCTTTTTGTTACAAGGTTTCCTGCCCTAAGTATTGTTAAAGAGAAATACACGTGAAATACATCCATTCACAAAGTAATTACTGCAGAAAA
This sequence comes from Quercus lobata, assembly GCF_001633185.2. NCBI lineage: Eukaryota > Viridiplantae > Streptophyta > Magnoliopsida > Fagales > Fagaceae > Quercus > Quercus lobata. The sequence continues at coordinate 48,950,415 of NC_044909.1, forward strand.
GAAAAATATTTAGAAGGAAACAGAATTATCTTTTATTAAGACAAAGAAATGCTACAATGTACAACGTACAATGAAGGAGCTTAAGTAAGCCTATACTAAAGGCTAACCACATAAACAAAAAGAAAAGATACAAAGGAGAGAGGTGCTGAGAAGAGAGATGCAGCAGTTCCAAAAATTTTGTCTAAGGAAACCATTTCTCAATACTTTTACATGCCCATAACTCAGGCAGCAAAAGAACTTGACGTGGGATTAACACCTTTGAAGAAAAGGTGCAGGGAGCTGGGTATTCGTAGGTGGCCACACAAGAAGTTGATGAGCCCCCATATTAGCAACGCTCGCAATAGAGCGGATAGTGCTGATGACGGGAAATCCCACTGCTGTCGCACCAAAAATCTGACACGACCAGTACCTGCTTCGGATTTTGACTGAAAGAGGCGGAGGAATCGCTCCCACCTTGTGAAAACGGAGAACTGTCTTAAGTCTCTGTCTTCCCTGCCCCAACCGCGCTATCCTGAGACTCGGAGAGACCCAGTGCTTCTGGAGCGGGTGTGGTTCCTTCATCCCCATTCGTGCTTCAAACACCACTCTAAGGTTTAATTGCACTAGTAGTAAAAACCTTAAGCACAACTGAAGGATTAGGAATTTGAAGAGAGTGAGGGGTTTATATGTAAAGAGAGTAACCTTCTATCCTGCTTCTTATATAGAGGGGAGGTAAGTGGCATTTAATCTACGAAGATTTCTAAGAAACACTACGAACGAGGCAGTTTCCGCTCAACTCCCAACATCATTTGCAACCATAAGACTCGGGTAGCCTCGTAAAGGGGACATATTAAAGACACATCTCGAACAACGAACCGACAGGAGCGCATCGTAAGTAAATGTAGAAGAATGTCTCGTAATCCGACGCAACTCCCAGACAAGAGAAGAGACACTGATATTAATGAAGGATAAAACCGGGCGAGTCATGGGCTAGGTCCAACATTGTCAAAATCCTCCTCCCCAACTAAGAGGTCGGGCAGCAGGATTTTGAGGGGCTATTGTGGGGCCAGAAAATCTGCGATCCTGGCCCACTTTGCATTAAGGCTCAAAGCCTAAGCTAAGGAGAACCATTGCCAATGACGCATAATGAAAGCCCAAAAAGGGGCCTAAGAATCTGGCCGAGGACGATCTTATACTTGGCACCCCCATAGAACGCCTGAAGGAAAGAACGAGCTCAGTGCAGAGGCAGGATAAGTGGAAAAGCTGCCAATACAATGATAAAGGACTCTGCGCCTGACAGGTCCATGCTCTTCACCATGTTGTTCAACTTTTACAACTGCTCTCAATCACTCTAGGTATGGGCTGATAGGATAAGTCTCCACCCCATAAAGTGAAACTGACACGTGGATATTGAAAGGAAAGTAAATACCAGTATAAAAGGAAAGAAGAACGGGGGAGGAAGGGATCTCTCCCCCCCCTGGAAAAAGGAAGTCCTAAAGGAGGGACAAGGAGGAGAGCATTAAGCTCCTCGGATGGGGTCCGAGGACAAAAACCCTACAGTCCGCACTGATGGAAGTTTTAGCTAGTCACGCCAGACCCACCCTCATATAAACTTCCATAAAAGCCACGATTGGACCGCTGTCTGGTAACCAAAGCCTAACATTTCAAACCCACACTCTACAAATTGTATTGTTTTGGTCCTTTACGTATGAGCCCACTATCATGTGTGGGTCGTTACAAATTGTGTCCCTACAATTATAATTTTGATTTGTCAAACATGGATGAAGTTTTGCAAACAATTTATATATTAAAAATGAAATTATCAATAATTTTTCTATAAAAATAATAATTAATGAAGTTTATTACGTGAAGAATTATTGTTGACCATAACTTTGATGGAATATACTATATTCGGTTTTTTTTTTTTGTTCTATATATTTGTATATTGTTAGCCAATTATACAACTTTTGTATACTCATTAGAGTGTAAGAAGATTATAAGTTTCTCTTAAAAAAAGATCTTGTATCAGGGTATATATACATAATAAATAACCATGCCTTTTTTGCCCCCTTTTCCTTTTTGTTCTATGGTAAAAAAAAAAAAAAAAAAAAAAACACACAACACCTTGATCCCTTCCCGTCAAATGACATTATAGCACAACCAAGATACAATGGCATTTTGCATTTGTAAGTTTGTACTCAGACTTTTCACAAGCAGGCAAACAACTCTAGATTTGCTCATATTCTAACAAATGATAATGAAAAGAGAGTCAAGTGGCTTCATTATTTTCTATGCTCAATATTATCCAACAATACTCCATCAAAATCAAAAATTAAATTATTACACCAACAACAACAAATACACAGTTATAACATGGACCATGGAAACAACTCACCTCAAACTATTATTGAGAATGACATTCAATGCTTTTTTCCAGCTGGTTAGTAACATCAAGTAACCACTACTGCATCTATTGTTTAAAACTGTAGGAAGCAAGAAGGACCTCCATTTGATAAACTGCTGACCTATCTTTGCTTTCCTCGATATTTCACACTGTTGGTTGCAAAAAAGAGAGCAATAATAATCAGAATATTGTCAGTTTGGGAGCATAGTAGGAAATGGAAAGTACCTATTGTTTCTAAAAGAGATATAAGGTAGTTCTAGATATTATTGATGAAGTGGGTTCCACTGTAAGCAAAGGTTAAGCTTCTGTTAAAATCATACAAGCAACAAGAGGAATGCGTATGTTGTGGAATGCAGCACCCAAAAATGTAGAAATTAATTCCAGTTTGCTTTATTTGACAAGAATGTTTGCAAGATGAAGTAGGTTCCTGGTCTCATTTGGAATCTCCAAATACCAGACTGAAAATAAATGTTTCAATTACAGGCTAAAACAACAGAAAAGCACACATCAGGGGAAAGTATTACTGCAAACATTATTCATTTGTAGACAACTAAAGTTACTAAATATATCCAGGGATACATAAATTGCTTAAAAAACATAAAATAATTGAAGGTCAATAACCGATCTCAGCATAGTGAATCTTATCTCGATAGATTAACAACTAATCTTAATGGGTATAGAAAAGTCATATATGTCCCACATCAACAATTTTGACTTGCTTTCCTCAAGTTGTCAGAAACTCCACTTAGTAACAATTGCAATCAATTGCAGTGATGACTACAGACTAGAGTTTGGATCTTTTCCTTGAGCAGCCACATAATTTATTCGATTTCCACATAACATTCTCTCCTTAGCATTCCTAGCAATTATCAAACAATAATCAACAGGCAAAGGATGGGGAAATTAAATTTCTGTCATGAAATTGAAGGTTTTCTACTCTGAAATTGATGCATAAAGATCAAAAAAACTGAAAAACATGACTCTCTCTAACAGAAATTAAAAAAATGCAAAATTGTTTAGGGGGAAAAGAACTCTGAGATTAAGAGTTAATTTCCCCTTCCCCTCCATAAAAATTAAAAAATAAATAAATAAAAGAAAGTGAAAGCACATGAAAATGCACTTAAAGAATACAAAAGCATACCAAAACAACATAACAGATTTTCAATATATAAAAGATAAATATCTCACCTTGTACTCAAACCCAAAAAGATCAAATCATCTTCTTTTTTGAATGGAAAATGACAACACCTCCTATAGTCGCAAACAGCTTACTCACTTTTGACTACAAACCAAATGGATTATCTGGGAAGGACAATGGAGAGTGTAAGTTTATTTGGTCGATATGGAGAGTCAAGGAAAATCTATTGTTTTCCCCCTAAACTATTGAATATAGATTCTATATTGTTACTAAATTTCCAAAGGTATGCTAATGAAGCACTTAAGACACCTGCTTCCTGGACCAGGCCACATTTATCGTAGAAAATTCGGCATATGTTGAACACACCATCCCTCTCATAGTCTCTATTCAAATTGCTTGCTTGACTGATTAAGGTCACTTTCCTGTTGTAAAGGCACAAGTGAGAAGTTTTTACATTATAGATATGAAGGTATGAAAAATAGACAGGTTTCATGCATAGATAAGGAAAAGAACTCACAAGTCACAACCCATATACCCATACAAAAAGGTTCAAAGAAGTTAAAGTCAATTAAGTAAAACAAAAGAGTGCAGTGCTACATGGTCCATGATCTCCCAGAAACAAAGCATATCAACTCTATTTAGCGCCCATTTGGTTAGGCGTTTTGAGAGTTTAAAATACCATTTTTAAAACTCAAAACTCTGTTTTGCAACCACAACTCCTCATAGCTTTTTTACAAAGGCTCATTTTAAACTCAAAACACCGTTTTTAAACAGCTTATACAAATGCACCCTTAATATTACTTCAGGTCACTGAAATGATCTGTACTGATGCAGTGACTGGATGGGACCCAGCCAAAACAAGCGATCCATCCTGAATCACTACTTTACTTGAATTTTCTCTTCTTCTTCTTCTTTTTTGTTTTTTTTTGTTTTTAATGTTTTGCCTATGATGGGGGTTCCATGTTTGACTTCTGTGTTGCCCCTGGCCCCCCACCCCCCCCCCCCCAAAAAAAAAAAAAACCAAGGGGAGGGGGGTTTGGAACACAGTGAACAGGAAGATTACCAGTGAGCCACAGTAGTGCAACAGCAATGTTAGCCACATTCTGAATTGAAACAAAATTCAAGCCCCTTGTGTATTGATCTATTTCCATTTCTGTTGCTGGCTATCAGAATTGAGATGGATTAAAAGCTCCTTATATAATTGTATAATTATCAAGCCAAGGAAGAGATCCCTCTACAAGAATCAAAGGAAATTCGTCTAACCTAGCTAGAGTGTACTCCAACCAGCTCTCTTTGCCACATTCCTGTCATTCTCCATTTCTCTTACCCTTTCAGCCTCCTCCCACCTCCTAACAGAATTATAAATGTTGCACATCATTATATAGTACCCATCATTTCTGGGTCAGTCTCAATAGCATACTTCACAATCCTTACTCCTGTCTCAATTTCATTACTCTATAGCATTACTCTTTAAAACGGGAGGGGAGCCAATCCCCTTATTTTATGCCATTAAAGGTACAGACAAGTTTGATTTCAAGTTATAGTTGACTTAGGGCAAATTAAATTAGGGCAACTTGTTTCTTAGTTGAAAATTTTCAAGATAATATTAGGGGATACAATTTTTTTTATTAGACATTATTTTCACATCTGACACCATTACTAACATATACTAATCATAATTATTCTAAAAAAAAAAATTGTGAAAAAGGAATTGTATCTAAATTTATTAGTGGAAGAGTAGGGAGGGTACCATACCTTACTCTATAACTCTATAAACAGTTAAACTCAGCCTTCTTTTTCTTTTTCTTTTTTGAGAATCCTATAAACACAACTTTATTTATGAGGGACACCTAGTTTACTAGGATCTGGGTAGGCTCAACACATCCTGCCTAATTCCAAGAATTACATTTATTTGACTAGCAAACTCACTGGCTGTTTCAATTCATAGATTTGGTATGTCAAAACTTAAAATTTAATGGAGTTGGAGAAGGGCTTATGAGAAGGCTAACACTTTAAGGCACCACCAACAAACTTGTAGTCTAATTGGAACCTATCCTAGTTTCAATGTCACGGGTTCAATTTTGTCCCTGCCTCCTCCCTCCCCTCGAAAGAAAAGCTTAAAAAAGAGTATAGGGCACCATCATTTAGGCTCAAGAGTTCGACATAGGGGAGTTAAATACCTGGCTTTCAATTTAATAATTTTTTAAAAAAAGATGCCTATTTTGCCCCCTTTTCCTTTTTGTTCTATGGTAAAAAATAGACCTTTGATCCCTTCCCTTCAAATGACATTCTAGCACAACCAAGACACAATGGCATTTTGCATTTTGTACTCCAACTTTTCACAAGCAGGCAGACAACTCTAGATTTGCTCATATTCTAACAATTAATGATGAAAAGGGAGTCGAGTGACTTCATTATTTTCTATGCTCAATATTAATGCTCCACCAAAATCTTAAAATTAAATTATTACACCAACAACAACAAATACACAGTTATAACATGGACCATGGAAACAACTCACCTCAAACTAATATTGAGAATGATATTCAATGTTTTTCTCCTGCTGGTTAGTAACATCAAGTAACCACTGCATCTATTGGTAAAAACTGTAGGAAGCAAGAAGGAACTCAATTTGATAAACTTCTGACCTATCTTTGGTTTCCTCAATAATTTACACTGCTGGTTGCAAAAAGAGAGCACCAATAATCAGAATATTGTCAGGTTTTGGAGCACAGTAGGAAATGAAGTATCTAATGTTTCTAAAAGAGCTACAAGGTAGTTCTAGATATCGTTGATGGAGTAGGTTCCACTGTAAGCAAAGGTTAAGCTTCTGTTAAAATCATACAAGCAACAAGAGGAATGCATATGTATTAGAGGCCAAGACAACAGAAAAGCATACATCAGGGGAAAATATTTATTCTATTGCTTTGATGACTACAAACTAGAGTTTGGATCTTTGCCCTGAACTGCCACATAATTTATTCGATTTCCACATAACATTCTCTCCTTAGCATTCCTAACATATATCAAAAAATAATCAAAAGGCAAAATATGGAGAAAAGCATAATTTAAAAATAAAATATAAAATAAAGCAAAACAAAACAAACAAACCATGGTTGCAGAAATTAAATTTCTGTCATGAATATGAAGATTTTCTACTCTCAAATTGATTTATATGGATAAAACAAACTGAAAAAATGAGGCTCTCTCTAACAGAAATAAAAATCAAACTGCAAAATTGTTTAGGGAAAAAAAAAACTTTGAGCTTAAGAGTTAATGCCCCCTTCCAATCCAAAAGAAAAGAAAGACGAAAGTGAAAGCACATAAAAATGCCCTTAAAGTATACAAAAGCATATTAAAACAACATATACCTCACCTTGTACTCAAACCCAAAAAGATCAAATTCATCTTCTTTTTTGCCACAAGACGCCACAATCCTTCAATGGAAAATGACCACACCTACTATAGTCGCAAACAGCTTACTCACTTTTGAATACAATTCTACAAATCAAATCGATAATCTGGGAAAGACAATGGAGGGTGTAAGTTTTTTTGGTCGATATGGAGAAAATAAGTCAAGGAAAATCTATAGTTTTCCCCCTAAACTATTGAATATAGATTTTATATTATTACAAAATTTTCAAGGGTGTGCTAATGAAGCACTTAAGGCACCTGCTTCCTGTACCAGGCCACATTTAATGCAGAAGACTTGGAATATGTTGAACCCATCATCCCTCTCATGGTCATTATTCAAATTGCTTGGTTGACCGACAAAGTTGGCTTTCCTGTTGTAAAGGCACAAGTGAGAAGTTTTACATTATAGATATGGAGGTACAAAAAATGGACAGGCTTCATGCATAGATAAGGAAAAGAACTCACAACCCATATACCCATACAAAAAGGTTCAAAGAAGTTAAAACTCAATTAAGTAAAGCAAAAGGGTGCAGTGCTACACGTCCATGATGCAGTGATTGGATGGGACCCAGCCAAAAAACTGATCCAGCCTGAGTCACTACTTTACTTGTATGTTCTCTAATTTTTTTATGTTCCATGTAGTTTATGACTGCTGAGTACCCCCCCAAAAAAGAGAAACCAAAGGGGGTTTGGAACACAGTGAACAGGAAGATTACCAGTGAGCCACAGTAGTGCAACAGCAATGCTAGCCACATTCTGAATTGAAGCAAAATTCAGGCTCCTTGTACATTGACCTATTTCATTTCTGTTGTTGGCTTTCAGAATTGAGGTGGATCCTAAAGTTCCTTATATAATTATATAACTATCAAGTCCAAGGGTAAGAGAGATACCCCAACAAGAATCTAAGGAAATTCATATAACCTAGAGTGTACTCCAACCAGCTATCTTTGCCACATTCCTTTCATTCATCATTTCTCTTACCCTTTCAGCCTCCTCCCACCTCCCAACAGAATTATACATGTTGCACATCATTATATAGTACCCGTCATTTTCTGGGTCAGTCTCAATAGCATACTTTGCAATCCTTACACCGGTCTTAATTTCATTGTGAATTTTACAAGCACTTAACAAAGCACCCCACACCCCACCGTCAGGAGAAAATGGCATTGAAAGGACCAATGCTTCAGCTTCTTGTAGATTACCTGACCTTCCTAGAAGATCTATCATACAGGAATAATGCTTCAAGTTGGGTTTTATGGAATAGTCTTGCATTCTATTAAATAGACACTTCCCTTCTTTGACGAGCCCAGCATGAGTACAGGCTGAAAGAAGAGCAAGGAAAGTGAGTCCATTTGGTTTAACATTTGATTTCTCCATCTGCTGAAATATCTCGATAGCAGATTTTGCATGACCATGCGTTCCATAACCTGAGATTATCACATTCCAAGATATAACATCCCTCTCTTTCATTGTGTTGAACAATTTTCTTGCTTTTTCAAGTTGCCCACATTTTGCATACATATCAACCAATGCAGTGGCCAGAGAAATATTAGACTCAATCCCTCTTTCCTTAATGTAACAGTGAACCCTTTCTCCTTTCTCAAGAGATGCAAGATGAGAACAAGCTGAAAGCACTATTACCAATGTTGCTGAGTTGGGTTGCAAGTTTTCTGAAATCATTTCTTCAAATAGGGCTACAGCCTCTGCATAGTGCCCACAGTAAGTATAAGATGAGATCAATGTGTTCCATGTGATGATATCTCTCTGTGTCCCACAAAATATTTTCCATGCAATATTCAAATTGCCAGCTTTCACATACATGTCCATGAGTGTACTAACTACCATGACATTTTCATCCATTGAATGTTTAATTATGTAGCAGTGAAGTGAACGGCCAAGATAGGTTGCTCCCAGTTGGGAACATGAAGAAACCATAGAGACCAAGCTATTTGAATCTGGTTCAATGCCAATCCATTGCATCTCTCTAAACAATTCTATGCACTTAGCTTCCAGCCCTGCCTTACCATAGCCAAAAATCATATTGTTCCAAGAATCTTTGTTTGCTTCAGGTACTCTACGAAAGAGCTTCTCTGCAAGAGATAATAATCCAAACTTGCAATACATGGACAATAATGCATTATGAACCATCATATCCAATACATAATGCTGCCTTATGATTAATCCGTGAAAGGCTTTTCCTTCAAAGACAATCATGGAATTACCAAATCCCAAAAGTATGGAACTGATAACTATTCCATCTGGGTATATTTCATTCTCCTGCATTTCCAAAAACAAACTCAAGCCCTCAGCCATAAGCCCAAATCTTGAATAAATACCAATGAGTGATGTCCATGAGAGAAGATCTTTATTAGTTACTTCACAAAACGAATGGTAAGCTTCTCCAGGGATCCCACACTTGGAATACATGGACAAAAGCGAAGATTGAACAACTTGTGAACACCCAATTCCAGTTTTTACTATTAAACCATGTAAGCATCTACCTTCAACTAAAGCACCCAGGTTCCCACAAGCTTGAAACCCACCTTCTAATGTTCTAAAAGTTGGTCTCTCACCATCCCCACCCACCCTATGCATCTCACAAAGACACTCCAAACCCTTCTCACTCTCATTATTCTGCACATACCCAATCACAAGTGCGGTCCAAGCAACCACGTCTCTAACACACATTTCATCAAACATAAGATATGCATCATCCATTTGAGCACACTTGACATACATATACACAAATGAAGACCCAACCGCGGAATTCTCCGCAAAGAGCCCAAGTTTCAAAACCAACCCATGAATGTTCTTGCCATGGTCTAGCAACATCAACTCAGCGCAAGTAGAAACAACCATTGGAATGGTAAATTGGTCAAGTGTGGTATCAAATGCTCGCATTTGGAGATGAAATTCAAGGGCTTGAGAGTAATTGCCATTAGAGAAGTGGGATTTGATCACAGAGTTCCAAAGAAATGTGTCTTTAGGAGACACTGAGTCAAACACTTTGGTGGAAGAAGTGGGTTTGTTGAGAGAGGAATAGAGAGAGATAAGCTTTGAGGCTATGAACAGGTTGTTTGAGTTGCCACTGGCGATGATGAGAGCATGAGATTGAAGGAGAGATTGGAGCGTTGAGGTTTGGTTAGAGAGGAAGTAGTTGAGGTGACAGTTAAGGTAGTTGGAAGTTGAATATGTAGAGAATAGAAGAGAGGAGGGAACGCGTTTGAAAAGGTGGGTGAGTTTTAGACACAGCATGGGAGCTCTCTAACGACTATGCTGCCAGAGCTGGGCTTTTATGTTTGTAAATGGGATTAGCCAGCTTTATACAATTAATTTTTTTTTTTTTTTTAATTTCAACGTATAACGTACGCTCCTAATGATAATAAGATATCAATTAATTTTTGAAGTAAGTGAAAATTGAATTTCAAATTTTTTATCCAACTAACTTTATCAGTTGAGTTAATTAAAACTCACTTAATTCAAAGTTAATAAAAGATAATAGGATTATTTAAGGACATTGAGAAAGAAAAATGAATATATTAGACATTGGACTATTACTGAAGTGATGTGAAAAATGATATCCAAAATGAGGACGGCATGATTACAAACTTCAAGTGAACTATTTTATATTAGATTTTTATATCATTCTTCATTTCTTCTTCTTATCAGTCTCTGGCATGTAAGAATACTAATACTAAAAAAATATTGACCAAAACTTGTAACTAAAACGAATTCACCTGCCTAAAACTAACCAAAATAAAATTCAAATAATACACTAGAAGGCACCAAAAGACGTATGTAAAAAAATTATGTTAAATGAACTTTTTTGTCCCTTAAAAAAAAAAAAAAAAAAAAAAAAAAAACCTTGGGTCAGGAGCTAACCCGCCACGTTACCTTTTTCTTTTTTTTTTCTTTTTTTAAGCAAAAACATAATCCTTAAGCCTCTCTCCCTCTCTTTCTCTTCTCTCCTCACCTGATCTCTCCATCTTCGAATCAAACCCACAACCTCCATGACCGGAGCTTCAAAGCTCAACACAAGCCACCATCACCACTGTCATGGCCGGAGCTTCAAAGCTCAACACAAGCCACCAGTCTCGTGGCCTGAGTTTATTGCCCAACGACTCTTTCTTGTGGAAAAATGGCTAGTGCTTTGTATTTCAATACAATGGTTTTTTTTTGTTTTTTTTTTAAATTATTTTCTTTAACCCAAAAAAAAAAAATCAATACAATGGTTTTGTTGTTGCTAATGTAATATAATTAACTCAACTGAACAAAGGGCACCATATGACCAATTGTGTTTCTTTGGTTGTCTACTTAACATAACCCTTAAACTTTCCTATGTTCTGGATTGTCTGTATGATGTTTGGTTGATTCAATAATTAAAGTAGACTTATAATTTCTTGTGCTGCGTGAATTAATTTTGTAATACTGTTTCAATAATTAAACTAATGAATCCAACTATCCAAGTGTCATAGCTGGAGGGTTAGTATCTATTGCTTGAATTTAGAACTAATATTCTCGAATTTGATCATTGCTAGAAATAATGAGATAAAACTAATGTTAATTTATATTTGGCATCTGAAAGTTGTTTCTGTAGGCATTTTACTTGAATTCCAGCAAAATGAGGCCCATTATGTTTTTTATTATTTTTGTTATTGTTTCCTTGGTGGAGTTATATACTTGAATTCAAGCCCTGGGTTGGCTAACTTTTGTAACTGGTGCAGACCTTCTCTGACTTGTCTCCCCCAGGATACAACAGCCCAACAAGTATTGTATGGCTAGAACAACCTCTGCACAAAGTGTTCAAGCCCAAAACTCCACCAGAAAGAACACCCTTCCTTGTCAATAATCTCTCTATTTTTTAGTGTGTATTGTAAATTGCAGTAACATGGATTGGGTCTGAATGAGTCTATTTATAGGCTCAATGGGCCTTACGAAGGGGCTGATTCATTTCCATTTTTGATACCTCCACTCTTCACCTCCCCCTTGCGCACGTATCTAGCCCAATATCTGAGACAATTCATGTTAGCCCATTAATCACCACAATTAAAAAGAATAAAATAGTCTCTCTCCTTTTCAATGTGGGATTAAACATTTTTCACAACTCTTCATCTTCCATATTCACTCCCACATCTTTACATTTATGTTATAACGTTTACTCATTTTAATTGTTTAATATTAAAATGCTCCAACAATCCCCCACTCATTTTAATATTAAATTTTAGTTAAAGAGAGAGATTACCAGGCAAAGATGGGTCACTATGTATCATGAAGGTGTGCTCTGCATTGAACCTTCACTTAGTAAAACAGCGATCTCAACTCCAGAGTCGTAGTGGTCTCCGACTTGAACTAGGACTGCTTTAGGGAAATTAAGCATCACTGCTTACACATAACAACCCAAGTGTTGACATGAGCTTTTATAGCTAGCACTTTACGGCCATGTGCTGATCCCGGTTTCATGAGTGTATTTGAGATTAAGTCCAAATCTCATAGGGAGCGGCCCCACCCCCACACTCACATAGGTGAAATCTATCAAGGGTGCTCCTATAATTCTGACACCCCACTCATACGAGCTACAAATTTCATTCAGAGCTTTTTACTCAACCTCTCCACATTATAGGATAAATGCACTTACATCATAGGGATGAACAATTAAAAAATTATTTACAGAATAAATAATTAAAAAATAAATAAATAGTGCATTTCTTACGACCATCATATGATTCGTTTTTCCCATTGAACCCAATTCTCAAGATCTCTGGTCCTTGGGTTGGGTATCCACATACATGGCTCATGATTCTATAGACTTTAGTCTCATCTCCCTCGATGTATTCCAGACTCTTACTTTTGCCAAGGCCTTGGTAAATGGATCTGCAAGATTATCATTAGATTTAATATAATCCACAGTTATGATGCCACTACTTAAATAAGATCGCACGGTACTGTGCTTTCTTCTTATAGGTCTGGATTTACCGTTGTAGTAACGGTTTTTAACTCTACCAATTGCGGCAGTGCTATCACAATGAATTAATATAGGTGGAATTGGCTTTTCCCAAAGTGGAATTTCATATAACAAATCTCTAAGCCAATTTGCCTCTTCACTAGCTGAAGCTAATGCTATTAATTCAGCTTCCATTGTTGAATTAGCAATTATCGTTTGCTTTTTAGATTTCCAACAAATAGCACCACTACCTAAAGTAAAAATATAACCAGTGATAGAGAGAGAATCACCTGACAAAGTATTCCAATCGACATCACTAAAAACTTCAATCACAGCAGGGTACTTTTTATAAAATAAGCCATAGTTTTTGGTACCAATTAAATATCTCATGACTCGCTCAATAGCTAGCCAATGATCTTTACTAGGTTTGCTAGTAAATCTGCTAAGCACTCCTACTGCATATGCAATGTCAGGTCTAGTACAATCAGTAGTATAACGCAAACTACCAATGATACTAGCATAATCCTTTTGATTAAAAATCTCATCATCATTATTCACAGGAAATAAATGAACACTAGAATCAAAAGGGGTAGCTACACTTTTGTGATCATGAAAATTATATTTTCTCAATATTTTCTCAACGTAATGTGATTGATCAAGATATATTCCATCACATGTTTTTGTAATTTTCATGCCCAAAATAAAATTAGCCTCACCAAGATCTTTCATATCAAAATGGCTTTTAAGCATATTTTTTGTTTCATTTATAACATGCATATTTGAGCCAAAAATCAACATATCATCCACATAGAGGCTAATAATAACATGTAAATTATTCCATGATTTAGAATAAATACATTTATCACATTCATTTGATTTATAACCATTCTCAATCATGCAGGAATCAAACTTTTCATGCCACTGCTTAGGTGCTTGTTTTAAGCCATATAGGGATTTAGTTAGCTTACATACCTTGCTTTCTTGGCCAGGCTCTACAAAGCCTTCGGGTTGATCCATATAAATCTCTTCCTCTAGGTCCCCATTTAGAAAAGCAGTTTTTACATCCATTTGATGAATTTTCAAATCAAAAATTGCAGCAATGGCAATTAACAATCTAATAGATGTAATTCTTGTTACCGGAGAAAATGTATCAAATAAATCAAGATCAGCTTTTTGTTTAAAGCCTTTTGCAACAAGTCTAGCTTTAAACTTATCTATTGACCCATCCGGTTTCAATTTTTTTTCTAAGGACCCATTTACAACCTATGGTCTTACAACCCGGTGGAAGATCTACTAATTTCCAAGTTCTATTAGAAATTAGAGATTCCATCTCATCATTTACAGCCTCTTTCCAAAATATAGCATCAGGTGATGTTAAAGCCTCTTTTAAATTTTGGGGATTTTCCTCAATGTTAAAAACATAATAATCAGGACCAAAATCCTTTTCAACTCTAGCTCTTTTACTCCTTCTAGGTTCCATTTCAAAATTTTCTTGATTTTGTAAATGTGAAGTAGAAGAACTAGGTTGTGACAAAATATTTTCTTCACCCCCACTATTTTTCAATTTAAAAGGAAATTTTTCTTCATGAAAAATTGCATCACTAGATTCAAAAATTATTTTGTTTTCAAGATCAAAAAATCTATAGGCTGCACTATTAATCGCATAACCAAGAAAAGCACAAGTAGTAGCTCTTATACCTAATTTAGGCATTTTAGGGTCAGTAAGCCTTACATAAGCAAGACAACCCCATACTCTCAAATATCCCAAATTTGGCTTATGTCCTTTCCACATCTCAAAAGGTGTGGTGTATGACTTTTTATGTGGCACCCTATTCAAAACATGACATGCAGTTAAAATAGCTTCACCCCAAAAATGTAAAGGTGCACCAGATTCAATTAACATGGCATTTGTTAACTCAATTAAAGTTCTATTTTTTCTTTCAGCCACACCATTAGAAGCAGGTGAATATGGTGCAGTAGTTTCATGGATAATTCCCAAAGACTGAGCAAATGAGTTGAATGCACTTGATTCATACTCACGGCCTCTATCACTTCTTATTCTTTTTATTTTTCTACCGAATTGATTTTCAACTTCTTTTAAAAAATCTTGAAATTTTTCAAAAGCATCACTTTTATTTTTCAACAAATAAATAGTTGTATATTTTGAGAAATCATCAATAAAAGTGATAATATATCTATTTCCTCCACGAGTTAAAATTCCCTCAAATTCACATAAATCGGAATGAATTAACTCAAGCAATTCTGTATTTCTTACAACATTTTTATGAGGCCTTTTTGTAATCTTAGCTTGACTACAAGTTTCACATTTTTCAAAATCTTTTGACAGTCATGGAATTAATCCTAAACTACTCATGATTCCCACATATCTACTATTTATATGACACAAACGAGCATGCCAAAAATTAATAGAAGAAAGTATATAAACTGAACTGGTAGATGCTTTATTATTCTTAACATTCAATTTAAACATTTCATCACAAGCATAACCCTTGCCCACAAATAATCCATTTTTTGTGATTACATAATTATCAGATTCCATAGTTTGCTTGAAGCCAGCCTTGTTAAGCAAAAAACTTGACATCAAATTCTTTCTCATGGACAGAGTGTAAAGTACATCTTTCAATGTTAGCACACGTCCAGAAGTGAATTTCAATTTAACCTCACCACTCCCAAGAACCTTGGTTTTACTAGAGTCACCAAGCATAACAGTTTTTTCTTCTTCAAAAGGAGTGTACAATTTGAACCAATTCTTATCATAGCAGACGTGCCTATTAGCACCGGAATCTGCCCACCACCCTTCAACATATTGCACCATATTGATGTCTGTAATCATAGCCACTAAAGGCTCTTCGATTACGTTAGCCTGCGGGACAGATTCACGTTTCCGAAATTTGCAAAATCGAGCAATATGCCCACTCTTGCCACAGACAAAACAGGATCTATTAAATTGATCTTGTGAAGGGGGTCCTTGGTTCTTATTGTAATTTTTATTTGGGTTTCCCCTTCCTTGAGGTCTAGTATTATTTTTAAAGGCTCTTTTTTTAGGCTTCAATTGAACATTTCTAGGAAAATGATTTTTGGGCATATTATTATTGGATGAAATAAGGTTTACCTTTGTGGTGGAATTACCATTGCTCTCTTATGTCATGAGTGCATCTTATCCTCTAACCTCCTCCTCTACACGGATGCGTGTGATCAAAGTCTCCAAGGATGTCTCCTTTTGTTTGTGCCGCAAAGTCTTTTGGAACTCCCTCCAAGATTGTGGTAGTTTATCAATTATGCCAGCTACCACCAAATTGTCTCCAATCTTTATGCCTTCGGATCTCAATTCTGCCACAATCATTTGGAAGTCTTGTGCTTGATCTACCACCGATTTTCCATCCACCATTTGGTAACGGAAAAATCTACTAGCAGCATACTTCTTTGCACCTGCCTCCTCGGTATCATACTTGCTTTGTAAAGCTTTCCAAATTTTCTTAGCAGAATTGTAAGTTGTATCATAATAATCATAGAAATGATCGACAAGACAATTCAATAGATAAGAGCGACAATTATATTCATCTTTTGTATACTTATCTATTTTTTCTTGATGGAGAATATATTCTTCCTCACTCATCTCATCGGTAGGAACTTTTGACGGATTCTTGTCAGTGAGGATGTAGGAGATTTTGAGAAGACTCAAGTAGAAGAGAACCTTTCCTTTCCACCTCTTGAAATGGGCTCCCTTAAAGCGAAAGGGCTTGTTGAGATCTCCAACAGGCTCATTTGGTTTCTCTTGTGTAGGCTCCATGTGATGAATTCTCCTTAAAATTGTTGGTGCAAACACAATAATAATGGAAATAATATACAAAGAGAAACTGAATAGTACTTCTAAATATTATTAATATAAAGAAAGGAAATACACAACACTATTTGGACTGAGGCGCGGCACTCGCTCTCTTTAAGGAGATTCAAACCCAATATCTGAGACAATTTATGTTAGCCCATTAATCACCACAATTAAAAAGAATAAAATAGTCTCTCTCCTTTTCAATGTAGGATTAAACATTTTTCACAACTCTTCATCTTCCATATTCACTCCCACATCTTTACATTTATGTTATAACGTTTACTCATTTTAATTGTTTAATATTAAAATGCTCCAACAAAAACCATTCTATTGAATTTTTTTTTTTTTGGTTAAAGAAAATAATAATAAATAAAAAAATAAAAACAAAAAACCATTGTATTGAAATACAAAGCGATAGCCATTTTTCCACAAGTCTATGCTGCCATTTACAAGAGCAAAAGACCCAACTTCTTGTAATAAACGTTCAAAATTGGGCCGATTTCTCACCCCTTTCTTTTTTGTAATCATATATGGAACCCAACCTTATGGGCCTGACAATAAATCTAATATGAGTTGGACCAACCCCATTACAAACAAACGAAAACAAGCCTATTTAGGCATTCAACATATAGATTCATAATTCATAAATTTAACTTGAACCTTAATCGTATGTTCATTGTTTATTAATTTATGTTTCAATACTTTTGATTATCTAATTTTTAATCTCTCTAAGAAAACTAATTTTGTATTTTAATTTTTTAATTAGATCTTACTCTAAGGAGATTTTCTTTTCTTCATTAAAATCAACATTTATTTTTCCTTTAAAAAAAGCATTTATTCCTCACTTTCAAATTGGTTGATTTGTTATAAAATAGTAATTGGCAAATTTTTTTTTAAGGAGTAACTAATCTGTTCCTATGTATAATAGAGAAGTGAGATTTGATTATAGAGTTCCAAAGAAATGTGTCTTTGGGAGACACTGAAGCAAACCCTTTGGTGGAAGAAGTGGTTTTGTTGAGAGAGGCATAGAGAGAGATAAGCTTTGAGGCTATGAACAGGTTGTTTGAGTTGCCACTGGTGATGATTAGAGCATGAGATTGGAGCGATCAGGTTTGGTTAGAGAGGAGGTATTTGAGGTGGCAGTTAAGGAGGTGTTCGCGGTACGGTTTTGGGTCATTTTTAGCACTGCACTTTATTTTTGCGGTCACATATGTTGTACAGTGCAATGCTGTACGGTTTAGAGTTTAGCCAAAATCATAACCGCACTGCACCTCACCTTATTTTTGCGGTCATATGTGCGGTGTGGTGTATAAGATGCGGTTTGAACAGCTTAAAGTCAGTATAATTTTCAAATTTTGGGCTTTTCCTACCCAACCCAAAACTAATTTTTCCTTTTGTTTTGGGCCAAGTTTTAAACTATTTATTGAGCTAGTTTTTCTTTATTTTGGACTAGCTTTCCTAGTCAACACTTGCTAGGGTTGTCAAACTTTTTTTTTTTTTAACTAGGGTTATTAAACTATTAATAATATATTTAATATTAAATATATAAAGAGGGTGCGGTTTGTGCAGTTTTCTTATTACAAAACTGCAAACCGCATTGTACCATGGGGTGCGGTGTACTATTATTACTCACAGTGCGGTGTGGTTATGCCATTTTGCGGGCGATTTTTTTTCAGTTTTTGTGGTTTGTGCAGTTTGGTGAATACTCCTAGTTAAGGTAGTTGGAAGTTGAATATGTATATATAAGTATTGATTTTAGCAATTTTGGTTTAATAAAATAACACTTAGCCCCTCCTTAACAATATCATCGTTCCTCTTAAAGGTGATAAACAAATTATGAATCTAAAATCCAAAAATAATTGAAACTAGCAAACCTAAAAAAATTAGCCTAATAACAAAAATCAGCTAAAGAAAAGTTAGCCCAATCAACCAATTTTACCCCCCCCCCCCAAAAAAAGTTTGGCCCTTAAAAAAAAAAATCAAAACTAATCTACAAATTAAACTATTTAGTCATTCCATCAAATTCCAGCTATGAATGTCATTAAAATTAGCTTTTGCAACAAATCGAAGAAGAGTTTTTAACTAACGATTTGATAATATTCATTGATGGAAAGAAACATAGTTGCAATATTTAGTACATATTCAATCATAAATGATTTACAAGATTTTAAAATAAAAATGTTGAATTCCTTTTTTATAAATAATTACATTGTAACAATAATTTTGTGTTTTTGCTTTTGTAAGGGCAAGCAAACCAAGCATGTTTATTTGATTATGGGCCATGCCCGAGGACGAGCAAATACTCGAGGACGGTTAAAGGGTTTGTGTAAACCTAAGTCAACAGGTTGAGGAGAAAAGAGGAGAGTGACGAAGCAATTGAGGTTCCCGAGGAGCTAAGCCATCTCGGGAGAGCTTTAGGGAGTTAACCATTTTGGAAAGATAAGCTTCAGGGAAAGTGGCAGAATTGAGCCAACAACAAAAGAAGAAATATTTAGGAAGGAGACTGTCACCACCACATTAAATGCACTACACCAAATGAACTCGCTGCATTTATGGAGAAATGACACCTGAACAGTGTCATCCCAACTCACAGCTCCTCACAAAGCTTTCAGGATGTCTTGATGGGATAAGCATCGCAGGAATTTCCTAAGAAATCAACAGGTGGAAGGCAAAGATGTAGAGGTGAGGAACTATATAAGGAAATGACCACCATAAAAATGAGGCATGAGAAGAAGAAAAAAGACTTCTATTCCAGAAAAAGCTTGATTAATATAAGAACACTCCATCCTCGGACTTGACCGATGAGTGATATTTTTACCAATTTGCATGTTTGATCATATTGATTTGGATCCTATTCATTGAGGCCTGCATTTAATTTGCTAAGTAGTTTCCTGGTGAGACCCACTTTCTAACAAATTCATTGTTTTGGGCTTATTGGGTTGGCATCCACTGTTCTTGGTGGGCTGAGGTTCTAATTCTAGTCCTTACAACTTTATTGATAGTTTATTAATACTAAATAAATACTCATTTGAAATATATACACACACACTAACTTTAAGTCATGACTTCGTCACAACTAACATATTTCTTTAATCTCAAATCACTTTGAATTTCTCCACCACACAAGAGCTCATTGTAAGTTAATAGTTTTTAGCCTTTTTTTTTAAATATTTTTTGCTTGCAAATCAAATGAGGGTATAGACCATCTAGTAATGGAGTGTGACAAGGTATATGTATTATTGGGTTGGCATCCACTGTTCTTGGTGGGCTGAGTTTCTAATTCTAGTCCTTACAGCTTTATTGATAGTTTATTAATACTAAATAAATACTCATTTGAAATATATATATACACACACTAACTTTAAGTCATGACTTTGTCACAACTAACATATTTCTTTAATCTCAAATCACTTTGAATTTCTCCACCACACAAGAGCTCATTGTAAGTTAATAGTTTTTAGCCTTTTTTTTTAAATATTGTTTGCTTGCAAATCAAATGAGGGTATAGACCATCTAGTAATGGAGTGTGACAAGGTATATATATTATGGAAAGCTTTTTCAAGCCGTGAGTTAACCTGGACTAACAAGGATTGCTAACTCAGCAGCAGCCCATGAATCAGTTCAATGGGCTTTCCTTTAAAGAACAATTGTATGCAGGAATTATTATCCTCAGAAATTTGTGTTGGCTTTGATGCCTGTATTGTGTAGTTTTGGACCATGAAAAGTACAATTGCTCCAAATGATTCATGCATGTCAATGTCATGTAAGTATCAAGTCAGCATCAAAATAGTTGGGGCTAACACTAATTTAACTAAAAAAGTAATAGTCATGTGTTTGCAATTAATTGCGTTTGACCCCTCGAATTTGTGATGGTGATCATATATAGACTTTGGACTGCGTCATATACTCCTTTATTTCTTAATCTCGTTAACCAAAAACAATGCAAATGGTACCAGTATTGACCATTTACTCATCTTAATCAAAACAGGCATTCTCGCAAATGGTTTCTCACTGAGATCCCATTACACGACAAACTAAAGGCCTAACATTTTTGGCTTTTTCCAATATCTTATCATGATAATGCATATATGTCTGTTCCACTAAGTTACTTCGAATGCAAAATTGCTAATTTCCAAAAGAGACAACAACTTGATAATGCTATAATAAGTCTCTATCGTGCAAGATTTGAACCTTTTGATGCAGATCATGAATCCCACTTCTCTGGATTGCCAATATATATATATATATATATATATATAATTCTGTTTTTGAGTAGAATATAGAAACGAAATTAGGAGAAAAATGGTAAAGATTAAGATCCAATTTTAGTATAATACCTGTTTTTTTACATACTTTTCAAAACAACACATATCAAATTATTTATTTTACACTACATTTCATTAAAATATCTATTTTCCTTGATTTTTTAAATTATTTATCCTTCTTCACACACAACCACCATTTACTCTTTTTCTTTATTCTTGAAATACATAAAGAAATAATAAACAACTAAATACAAAATAAATAATGTCAATATAAATTTACACCGTTATTGTAATAAACTTATAAATTTACATAATTATACACGGATTGATATTGATCATATCTATGCAAAACTGTGCACATTTTATTTTATTTTTTTCTATTATACACGAACAGCCTGATTTGAATGCCTTAGTGGGTTTTCTTGGGTCCTACAACTTGGAAAAAAAAAAAAACATCATTACGATCTATAATAAGGGATAATGTGGTATAATTATTATTAATGGACCATAAAAATGATTAATTCTGAAATGTGTGGTGAGTCTCGTGACTGGTGGGCACTCTCGAAGTTTGATACCTTAATTGACTTGACTTGAGCATAATGGTAGGTAATGTTTGCCTTTACTGGACTGTTCAAACTAATTCAAACTATGGTAGGTAATGTTTGGTGGTTCGTACCCTTTTTTTTTCGGTTCCTCCCTCCAAGAAACTTTAAGTTTGAGGTTGGTATGTGTAAAACCGAAAAAATGGTTGTTTATAACTTTAGAAAAATGCTAATAGATACTTTTAAGGTATTAGTTAATAATTCAATTAAATAAAGTTTTTAGGGAAAAAAATCATTAGTATTTTGATAGTTTTTTCTATTTTTCATAAAAGTGGTGTGAAAACTTTTTTAAAATAGATTGTTAACCAATACCCTAAGAACACCCATTAGCATGACCCATAACTTTATATCAATAACTTTTTGAACATGTTTCACATTTTGCTACCATAATAACAGGAGAAGAAAATGTAGAAGAAAGAGGAATGGTAGGAAAAAAAATAGTGGAGATAATTAAGTTAAAAAAAATTAAAAAAACTCTGGATATTTTTATAAATTATAAATTCGCTAGAATTTAAACTTAAGATGTTTAATTAATTTTTAGTATAGGCACAATTTGAATTTCAAATATCATAATTGATGACAATAAACTTTATTGGCTATGTGCATTAGTGATATTAATTCTTGAAAAGTCTTGATATATATATATAAATATATATATATTTTTTTTTTTTGAGAAGATTGAAAAGTCTTGATATTAACCACCGGATCTTTGACAAATCATGATGACAAGACCCATTGACGATGTTAATAAACTTTATGGATGAAACAGTCCCCTCTTTCTCTCTTCTCTTTGTTTTTGTTTTATGTTACACAAATGAATTTTATCTCTCTCTTTGTTGTTCATCAAAAAAAAAATCTCTCTCTCTTTGTTTTCTGTATTATGTTACACAAATGAACAACCATGATGGGAAAAACTATAATAAATCCAGCATGACAAGAGAAGTAAGGATGGCAAAAATTTTCTATCCCACTTTACTCTACGCAGGTTTTCCTTGTCTCGAAAAGATGACGGGAGAGGAACAAGTTTTGCTTGTCCTGTCATGTCTTGCCCTATCCCGCCATGAAAGTGTTTATTATGTTTTGATTTAATATACATTTATATAATTTAATTTTTTATACATATGATAACCATAAGAGAAATATTACGTACATAACATTTTCACAATAAATCATAAGAGGTATATTGTTATTTACTATTATTAGTGGGCAAAAAAATAATTTTAGTAGTAACTTAGACAATGTCATTTGAAAAAACCTATACTTCATACATAAGATTTTTTTTTTTTTTTTTTTAATTTAATAACTGAAAGAGGAGGAATTTAAAAACTTAAATATCATCATTTGAAATACTAAAAAAAAAATCAATTGAGCAATACAATAAGTATTGGTCAATGGTCATAGATAACATTTGTATATTTGCCTTACATTTCAGTAGTCAACAATGTTGCTTTCTTTTTAGTTATAAGTCATCCATTAATTATTGGCGTGAACATCTTGTGGAAAGTTTAAGTAATCAATATTCAATAGTATACTAGACCGTATGCTTTAAGCTAAAAAGAAACATATTAGTTTAATTAAATTTACAAAAGTAATTCATATTTTTCTACCTGATCCATCAATTTTAATATTTCAAAAATTACAGATGAAAACATTTTAATTTTCCAGCATAAAAAAAAATTACTTTGAAAATATCATGACATGGGATTGGATATTTAGTAATATAGAAAGAAATAATAACGCAGATATACACATAAATCCATTTGAACACAAGTAAAAATTCAATTGGATGGACCCATGTTACATTTTTTATTCTTCTTTAATTTGTAAATGTTCTTTTTTTTTTTTTTTTTTTGGTGGACTGGTTTGCGGTAAGAGCATTCACATCAGTTCTTCTAAATTTTCTGTCTATTTTACTCGAAAAAACCTATTTTTTCTATTTTACACATCCACTTTTACAAAACACCCACATTATTTTATCTATTATACACATTTATTCAATAAAATATTCATTATTTTACTAATTTTTATTATTCACTCCCTCACTGCCCCTCTCTCTCACAGACCCACAGCCACCATCACCACCCAGCCACCATCACTACCATCATCAGAAACCAAAGAAAAATCAGATCAACCCACACATACCAATCAACCCACATACCGATCAACCCACACGAAAAATCAGATTCAACATCAGATCAACCAACACAGATCAACCCACACAAAGAAAAATCAACGCCGATCAAAACGCCATCGTCTCCATGCCTCCACGCCTCCACACATACCCAGATCAACCCACAACCCAAATCAACCCAGACCAAGCAAACCCACACAAACCAAGACCAACCCACACCATAAACTCAGATTAAACCACCATCGAGATCTCTCCACGTCGCTGCCATCGATCATCGACCCAAACCCACACTGCCACCATCAAGACCACGCCACACGCCACGTGCCGATGTTGCCACGCTGTGACCCACAGCACCGATCTCGCCATGCTGTGAACTCCGGTGGTATGCTTTGAACGAGAGAGAGAGATGTGAGAGAGGGAGAGAGAACTGAGGATGAAAGGATGGGGAGAGTTTTTTGTGAGAGAAATAGAGAGCGCACAGCGCCTGAGAGAGAGGGAGGTGAGAGTCAGGTGGAGAGGAGAGAGAAAAAACTATTAAAAAACTAAATACACATGTTACAGTGCTCGTGTAAATTTATATGGATACTGTAGCTCGTTGAAAATTTTAGAAGACTTTACACATTTTTAAACGAATTGATGTGAAGTGTTTTTTGGTTCAAAATGTATAAAAGTGACCAAAATGTGTATTTTACACATTTATATAAGAGTTGATGTGAATGCTCTAAGAATTTCCATACACAGAACTATAGTAGATAATTTTTGGAGTTGTTAGGATCACGAGTCCTTAATGTTTTTGTTATTTGCAAATTGCAATAATTGAGTTCTTGTGGTTGTGGAATCCATGCTCTTCTCCCAGTCAAAAGTGATGCTGAACTTGTGGGGCCTGATATATTAGATAAGTTGTTTTTTATATTTATTTATTTAGATATACAGTATTAGATAACTTTTTTTTCTTTTTCTTTTTTCTTTTTTTTGAGAAGAAGATAGATGAGTAGATAACTTAGAAAATGGTTTTGGAGACAAGATTATAAAAAGTGGGCCTTCAGTTTTTATATATTTTTTTGGTAAATAATTCTTCTGTTCATTATTATTATCACTTTATGAAAACATTCTCTTATTATTAATTTATTACATAGTATTAACTATTTGGAGTTTATAATTTAAGGCGACTTCAAGGACTCATAATTTTTACACATAATTTTCAAAACTATTCTATATAACATATGGTGATTGGCTGTTATTTTCATATAAATCTATTTTTTATCTTTACTACTCACAAACAACCACGTAGATAGTTGTGGAGCAAAAATGTGACATAGATTATAGTCCTAGAATTATTGGACACAAACAACCATAATCTTTGGCTTTGTACAAGGAGTTGGTATCCTTTTTCCCATCTAGGAGGACGCATATATAAATAAAAAATATATATCTATTTTGGTTCCTAATTTTTGGTACATATTTCAAAATGATCTCTAAAGTTATATGTATGTTATTTAGCTTTTAACTTTTTAATATTGTGTTAAGTAGTCATTGTCGTAAGTATCCAAAGGAAAAATATGACATAGTAAATCAAGAGACTAAAATAATAATTTTGATGCTAATTGATGAGATTAAAATAAATAGAGAAACAATATTACTAATAGGCCAAGAATGTATTGATCCATTGTGATAAATTAACCAATTAATTAGCCAAGTAAATTAATTAAGTTAATTAACATGCAATACACGTGGTAACACAAACAAATCACTAACTAAGTTAACATGCAATGGAAAATAAATTGACACGGTGATTTGTTTACGAATGGGGAAAACTTACACGGCAAAAACTCCACCGGATGATTTTAAGGTCACCACTCCTGAGAATTCACTATTATTACAACAAGTAGTTACGAGTAAAGGAATCTCAGTACCTATACCAACTTACAGTTGAATCCTTACCTCAATATCCAATTGGACTTATTATGTAGTGACAATCTCTCTTTTCAATGCACAACTCCCAGTATGTGACTAACTAATTCGATGTGCGGATCCTAGTACGCGGCTTACACACCAACTTGAGAAGGATGTTGGCTACAAAATTCTTCAGTTCATCAACACGATGAAGATCATGAAACTCATTGGTTACAAAACCCTACGGTGTACAAACACAACAGTTTCTTGAAGAGAAAGATAAACTAGGGCATATGTCTTTGGTTCACAATATGCTTGTGAAAAACTTTTGCATTGAGGTGCATCGGTTGTGATGGCCCTTAAAATAATCCTTATATATGTTTAGGGTTGTGAGAAAAGAAAGCCTAAACATCTATACACGGATTGGATAAAAATCAGAACTAAAAATCTGATTTTCTTAAATCTCAATAGATACCCTATCTATCGAGCAGCTGTCAAGTATTGGGCTTAAACAGTCTTTTAAACCTCGATAGATACTAGCTGTCGAGTTTTAAAATCCAACACTTCTTCACTTGATTCTTGGATAGACTTGCATGGTTTTAACACTTGAACTTGAAACCTTGTTCCTTAAAGCATTAAGCACATCCTAAATCTACCCAATTACAAGTAAAGTGTGTTTTGTCAAAAGATTAGCCAATTCTATATTGACATATGTTCCTAACATGATTCACACGTGTCCTAACAATTACATTAGTAATTGTTTTGTAATATTCATAAGGCAAAAGAGGGAAAAATCAATGTGGTTGAAAGGAGGGAAAAAGTGTCTAGTCATATGCAACAATATTTCAATCAACCTTAACCATGGCTTGTATTCCAGCGAAGGCATAGAATCCTTTTTCCCATCTTGGAGGATGCATATATAAATAAAAATCTATTTTAATTCCTAATTTTTGCTCCGTATTTCAAAATGATCTCTAAGGTTATAGGCATGTTATTTAACTTTTAACTTCTTAATATTGTGTTAAATAGTCATTGTCGTAAGCATCGGAAGGAAAAATCTGACATGGTAAATTGATATATTAAAATAATAATTTTGATAATAATTGATGAGATTAAAATAAATAGAGAAACAATAATACATTAGGAATTGTTCTGTATTAATTATAAGGCAAAAGAGGGAAAACTGAATGTGGTTGAAGGGAGAGAAAAAATGTCTACTCATATGTTACAATTTTTCAATCAACCCTTTTATGACATTTGCTATGGCCTACCTTAATGGTTATAATTTGCTAATTGTTATCCGAAAATCTAAATAACACAAAATGTATGTCATTTAAAATGTCTTATATTTGTTTGAAATAGAAAGAAAATAAAAAATTGATGAAAAATAATATTTCTTTTTAGTATTTTATAGAATTCCTAACGTTGTTCAGATTATAGGAAAGTCTAGACACATAGAAGTTTTGACAAAAAAATTGACATTTGCTAATGTAGTAGATTGTTAGTGGTAAATAATAAAGTGATGTTAATGATAAACCTAAATGAAAATCAGTGAAAAGTTGTCAACTTAATATGTGTGAAAAAAGTCAACAGTTTTTTTGTGGGTATATAGGGTAAGTGATGTAAGTCATGCATTCACATGAGTATGCATTTTTGGATAATGAACATGTTTGTTATTGATTGGTACCATGCTTAGGTGTTTACCTTTGATGTCGGTGTGTCAAAAGAACATTTGGGATAGCACAACGTTAGCTGTGCTCTAAGAGAACTGTGTCTTCCTTTATTTTAAATTTTGAAAAGCAATAACAATGCATCAGCTACACTCCAAAAATAATTGCAAAGCTCGTACCCATTAAATTTCATCATACTTTCCTGGTTGGGGTGAAAGTTTAATAGTGAATCAAAACGATAAAGGCTAAGTGACCATACATAAAGTATTTTCACAATCACAACAATGGACCACCAACTTTCTCGGCTTCCGCGTTGGGGCCACCACCAACTACTAATGGCCTGTTTGGATGTTAAAAAAAGGAGGGAAGTAGAGTAAAGGGAGGGAAAGTAATTCAATTACCTTGTTTAGAAGTTTTTTAAGAAATGAGGAGGAGGGGTTTGGAGGGATTTGGAGGGATTTCAACTACCTCCAACCCTTCATTTTTAATTCCCCCAAATTGGAGAGATTTGGAGGGAGAGTAGAGTAGATAAATTATTAACAAAATGAATTCTCAAATTTACCCTTTCTAAATTAACCGAATTACAAACCAAAACATTTAACATGGATCTTTTTTTTTTTTTTTTTTGTTCTTTCTTTTCTTTTCCTCGGTAACAACCAATTAAAAAATTTAATGATTTCATATAGTTTTTATGTAGTTGATGGTGGCCCCAACGCCATGAAGAAGTGCGCTGGATTCTCAATCTTCATGGCCTAATAAAAACTATATAAAATCTAACATTCATTTCCTTCACTCTACCTTTCCCATTCTCTCTTAAATCCATTAAGAAATATCTCATTTATAATTTTTCATTTAACATTCCAACTTCGTCACCTTTTTCTTTCTCCTCTTCCTTTTAGATCTTCTCAACCGTCTATACATCCAAATCACAATGGCTCTTCTAACCAACAAACAAACATTCTCTTCCTCTTTTACCCAACGATGCAGATATGACGTGTTTTTGAGTTTCAGAGGAAAAGATACTCGAAACAGTTTTACCAGCACTTTGAATGGTATTTTGCGTCATAATGGTATTAACACGTTCATGGATGATGAGCTCCAAAGAGGAGAAAAAATTTCCACTGAACTTCTTGAAGCTATTCAAAATTCAAAGATTTCAATAATTATATTCTCTAAAAACTATGCAACTTCTACTTGGTGTTTGGATGAACTTGTCAAAATTCTTGAGTGTAAGAAGAATGGTCAAATAGTGCTTCCAATTTTTTACAAGGTTGATCCATCAGAAGTACGTAGCCAAAAGGGAAAGTTTGGAGCAGCGCTCGCAAAACTTGAAAATTCAAGGATAACATTAACAAGGTGCAAAGATGGAGGGCAGCTCTAAATGAAGCTAGCAATCTATCTGGTTGGCATTACAAAAATGAGTATGTATTTAATCACTCCTTTATTATCACCATAAAATTTTACTATTAAAAAACATGAGGAGCAAGGGTAACAAGAGGAGCAACCCTAGAAAAATAACAGCCAAAGATAGAGACGGAAACATGAGGAGCAAGGGTAACACCTTTTTCATTTTATTTTAGAGAAAGTGGCAGTACCTGACATTAGGCCCAACCTTAAGGGTAATTTTTATATTTCACCTTATTATATAATACATGATTTCTATTAATTATATAAAAAGCGGCTATGCCGCTACAGTATTTTGATACTGTTCACTCAACGTATTTCACTATTCATCTACAGTGATATTTTGGTAAGCCACTTTTTTTTTTTAACAGTAGCTAAAGTTTTTTTTTTTTTTTTTTTTTTTTTTCCAGCCTTCCGTTTGTACTTTTTTTTTCTTTTATATATATTATTATACTAATATAACAAATTTCATAATATTTTCACAATTATTAAAGTGTCAATTTCTTATAAATCAAAATAAAATAATAAAATATGAAACTGTGACTAACCACAACTGAAAATAAATGTTTTGTGGTATATATTGAGGTGTCAATTTTTTAAAGTTCAAAATAAAATAATAAAATAAGAGACTGAGAACAATCAAAACTAAAAATAAATGTATTATGAAAATGTTATAACATCTTCTTCTTGTCATAATATTTTCACAATCGCGAGATCTCAGTTCCTTATAGATCAAAATAAAATAAAATAAAAAGAAATGTTATGTCCACAATATTTTCACAATAATTTTGTAACAAATTTTATGTGGCAAGGTATTTTTGAAGGATAAAAAAGTGATATCAGTAGTGGGTTCAATTTAAAACCAATAACAACTTGTCATTTATAATTTGTTCTAAAAATGTTATGGATGTAGCATTTTTCTCAAATAAAATAAAAATATATCTATTCGGATCCTAAAAATAAAAGTATTGTGAAATTTTTTTAATATTTTGTTATATTCTTAGACTTCTTTTTTAGTATATATAGTCAAATTGGGTGAACCAAAATTTTCAGTACGTTTCATGCACAATTTTATTGTATTGTCTTTTTGCTTGTTTTTTTTTTTAATGCATAATTTTAAAGCCAGTAATAATCTTTTACCTAAGATTCGTTGTGAAAATATTGTGGATGTAAAAATTAAATAATAAAATATCAAATTGGGACCTATCATAGCTGAAAATAAAAAATATTACAAAAATGTTGTGACGTTTTGTTATATTCCTAAACTTCTTTTTTGTGTGACATTTTGTTGTGTTCCTAAACTTCTTTTTTTGTTTAGTCAATTTAGTAAATAAGTTCTACGAAATTGTCATAGTACATAGATATTCAAATAACTATTTTAAATTTAAGTACATGACTTCATACTTCTTCAACAAAAAAAAAAATCTATATTAATTCTCTCACTAAAGGGCAACACGTGCCTTGCACGTACAACCCACGCTAGTGTATCTAAAAAGCTACAAAATAACTATTACCGAGCTAATACAAAAAGGATCAATATGAAATATAACTAACATTCTACTTAGAAAAAAGTTTGGTTACAAACTTGGTTGTAGCCAATAGTTACAATTTCACTTAATATTTTTTTATTGATTGTGAATTTTGACAAATTCACTACTGGATTACTTTTTCTTCTTATATCCTTCATGCTTGCAAATCGAACAGTAAATTTGTCAAAATTCTCAATCAATAAAAAAAATATATATATATATATATATTGAGTCGCATTGTAGCCATTGGCTACAACCAAGTTTGTAGCCAAACTTTTTTTTAAAAATAGGATTAGTTATATTTCATATTGAACTAAACTAAGCATATTCTAGAACATAAACCTATTTATATACTACTAGTCTCTAAGCACGCACTGACGCACTCCTTCATCATAATTCAGGATTGATGCATTTTTCAATCATTGAAAAACCTAGTTTTTTGCAGTAAGACTAATAGTAACTTTAGTGTTTCACATGTAATGTCATATTAGTTTATAAACCTTTTTGCAGTAAGATTAATAATAACTATAGTGTTTCCTATATATGTTGAGGCTGTTCAAAACTTGATTTGGACCAACAAGCCCGCCGATCGAAGCCAAGCCATTCAGACTGCCAAATGGTGCTGCCGATAGTGTAAACAAGACGATGGTCAACGGAGGATTTAACTTTCCAATTAACGTCGATCATAATAGTTGTTACTTGTTAGCAATTTAGCATATGTTGTGAGATTTTGACATCAAACTGCACAACCATTTAAAACAATAAAAGGTCGGTGAATCAAATCAAATTTTTCATAAACTAAAATTATTCTATCTAATTAACTTAGATAATATAATTTTAACTATAATTTATTAATTACTAGAATTGATTTTTTAAGGGTAAAGTTTTTCGTAATGTTTATTATATATATATATATATATTAGTTAATTAAATAGCTCATAATTTTATTATTTTGTAAGACCTCCTAAAGATAGGAAAGCAGACAAAAACAGTGTTTTCCCCTCAAAACTAATGAGAAAGCAAAAATAGATAAGCCAACTGACCCAAAAGATAGGAAAGCAGACACATACATTGTGTTTTTTACCCCAACTTGCATCAAAAGAAGACAAATCTTATGTGGAGTGTCAGTCCTATAGGGACTTATAATTTCTCGTCCTTAAATAGGGACTAGGACGGTAGGCCCTGCACAATTTTTAATTATATGTCACATGTCTAGTAATATTGCAAACATATGGTCATGTACAAGTAATTTTTGGACATGTAGTTTTATTTGTCCATGTCATACTAATTAAATAAAGGGAATTTTTACATATTATTGTAGTATGTTTCAAAAATGAATAAGTGTAATTGTAGCATTCATCCACCAATTTTCAAATTTAACTTTTATAATATGTTATAGATAGATAAATTAAGTTTTGAAGTTCTTACATTTTAATTTAAGTTTTAACCGCAAACGCTAATTAACCAAGTAAACTTTTAATAAAAAGTATGCCTAAATTTGGTTTTGAAGTTCTTACATTTTAATTTAAGTTTTAACTGCAAACACTAATTAACCAAGTAAACTTTTAATAAAAAGTATGCCTTTGTATTTTTAGAACTTAGAGCCTCATGTTTCTAAAAAAATTTCTTTAAAAGAAAATACTTTTAGCAAGCCATTTTTTATAATTTATCTTATAAAAATACACTTGACATTCTATAACCACTTCTCATTTTAGTCCATTAAATTTAAAAATTATCATTTTAATCTATTAATTTTTATAATATCATGCATTTTAGTCCTTTTATCTATCACCATTGAAAAGTTTATGTTAACTCCTTTGAAACGACTTCATTTCAAATTTTTAACATTATAAAACACTTTTAAATATTTTTTAATTTAAAATTTTTTTAAAAAAGACAATTTTTAGGAGACTAAAATGGCAAAGTATCACCTCCTAAGAAAGGGTCATGTTTCCTTTTTTTTTTTTGATAAACAACACTCAATAAACATTCATTAATCCAGAACATAGTTCAAATTGATTACATCACATTATATTTGGTCCTTAATAACTAAGGGGGTATCCTCTACCCAAACAATACAATCATCTAAATCTTTGGCACTTTTTGCCAATATGTGGGCTGCCCTGTTGCAACCCCTTCTGGTGTGGACAACCTTCCACGCACTAAATTGCCTCAGAAACCATTCAATGCCTTCAATTACCTTCCTTACGGAGCTTTGAATGGGACCTTGCCCTCGCAGAGCATTCACCACAATCTGCGAGTCGCTCTCAATGATGATGTCTTTGAGTCCAAGATCCCATGCCAGTTGTATCCCCTCCTCCACGGCTTTAGCTTCCGTCTCCAATGCACCCAAAGGCAGCTCCATGCGTTTACTCATCGAACCCATCAGCTGGCCCCTTTCATTTCTGATCACAACACCTACTCCACAACAACCAATACTCCCGAAAACAGCTCCATCTGTATTGATCTTGTACCAGCCAAGACTAGGAGGATTCCATGAGGGCATACCTGAATTGGGAGGCCGGGGATTAACTTGATGAGTCTGCCTCACTTCCTCTGCATACTCCGCTGCGAATCTTACCATTTCAGCTACTGTTTTTCCACTCCCTTCATGTCTGAGTTTGTTCCGATTACTCCATAAACTCCAACCCGTAATTGCAAACAAAACCCAATCAACCGCCGGGCATCTCTCCCTTATTTCCCAAACAATGTCCTCAAAGTCCAGGCAAGGTTCAGGCAAAAGGGGAAGCTTTATCTTTGTTGCACTCCAAACCTTTGCTGCTGTTTTACATCCCCACAGAATATGGCTGACAGTTTCATCTCTTCCACACCCATCACAGCTAGTTTCCACCTCCACACCTTTCGACTTTAATCTAAACTTTGTTGGGAGAATGTTTTTGCACGCCCTCCACATGAAGTGCCTAATTTTGTTTGGGCAGTCCAAGTTCCAAATGAGCTTCCAAATGGCTTTAGATTTCGACCCATCTGAACTTTCTCCTCATTCTCCCTGCTCATTTAGCTTCGGCATCAACTTCTGGGCTGCCCAGTAGGCACTCTTCATAGTAAAACAGCCATTAGGAGTCCAAGCCCACACTATGGAGTCTTTAGGAAGCCTAGGACTAAGAGGAATTCCCAATACAGTTTCAGCTTCATGGGGAAGGAAAGAGTTTCTAACCAGATTAGCATCCCAACCACGGGTCTCCCTATTGATAAGATCCGTAACCATCACAACATTAGTTGAAGGGCCCGTTGGACTGATAACTTTGAATGAGTCCGAATTTGGAATCCATCTATCTTCCCAAATATGAACCTTTTCCCCATTTCCAATTACCCATCTAGAGCCCTTCACTACTAAGTCCTTGGCTGCCATGATACTCCTCCAAACATAGGATGGTCTATAGCCCAATTGCGCCTCCCGAAAGGAACACCCCGCAAAGTACTTTGCCTTAAAGACTTTATGGACGAGGGAGTTTGGATTTTGTTGGATTCTCCAACCTTGCTTTGCTAAGAGCGCTAAGTTGAAAGTCTTCAAGTCTCTGAAACCCATGCCCCCCTCCATCTTTGGAATGCATAGTTTTTCCCAAGATATCCACGCCATTTTTCGCTCTTCATCCTTCTGCCCCCACCAGAAATTTCTCACCATAGAGTTCAACTCCTTGCATAAAGAGTCCGGGAGTTTGAAACAACTCATAGTATAGGTAGGCGTGGCTTGGGTCATGTTTCTAAATGACCTGACATGTTTCATGGAAGTGTAGTCCAACAAATAATTAAGAATAATGTTTTAAAACCTAACTATTATTATATAAATTTTATAAGTTGAGGTGACAAAAAATTAATATATTTTGTTAATAATGACACTGACTATATTCACTAACATATCAATTTGTAAGGATTTTATAATTATATTAGTAGTATTTTTAGCATTTTCAAATATGTTGACACTCCTTCTCAAAAAAAAAAAAAAAAATATGTTGACACTCGATATAAATTTTCATAAAGGCAACAACTAATAGAGAAACCAAAATCCAAAAAATCACCCAAGACATCATTAGTTTTTCTCCACGTACTCAATCATTATTTATAAATCTCGTAATACAACTAATCTCAAGATACAAATCCAATTTTTTGAGCTTGAGACTTGCGTTCCAACATATTATTAGGAGATCTTGAGTCATTATGATTTATGAAAGTAATTGAAGAAATATTTAGATAATGTTATAAACTAATCTCAAGAAAGATTAAAGTATTACTGTAGTAATAAAAAAAAAAAAGTATTACTGTATATGCCCTCTGTTGTGGCACTAGAATCGAATTCTCATTTGTTGTTAAGTATATTTGGTTTGAGAAGTATTTCTCAATCATGGGAATTTTTGGAATGCTATTTTAATGAGCAAGTTAGAAAGCTTTTCACAAATAGATTCTTTGTAGATGGGTCTTGATCTATCGCTCTTATTATAATTAAATTAATATCAAAATATATAATAATTAAATAATTAGGATAAATTCTAGGCAGTGCACTCTTAAGTCTCCTAATGGAGATAATCTTTCATAAAGATCTTATATTTAAATGATGAAACATTTTACGCATGTTTTTTCTTTTTTCTTTTTTGAAAAAAATCGTAATGTAATTAGTGATTTTACTATAAAAGATTTACAAACCTGTGTGTCAATAATTGTAATTGGTCTCACACAACTACCAAAATCAATATGTGGAGGAGGATTTTGTTCCTCGCCACCCGTAAGCTTGTTTGTACACTTTGGGGAGTCAAGCCGGCACGGTTTTGTCCTCAAGCAACATGGGAAGACTTTGAGTGCAGTCCCACATCGGCAGGAGAAGTGCCCCACTCATGCTTTATAAGTGCTTGACACAAGCATGAATGTACCACTACTACTCATGAGTGGGGCGCTTCTCTTGCCGATGTGAGACTGCACTCAAAGTCTTCCCACCTCGCTTGAGGACAAAAACCGTGCGGACTTGGCTCCCCAAAGCGGACAAACAAGCTTGCGGGTGGCCAGGAACAAAATCCTCCCCCACACAATATTTTTCTAATTATTTTTTATTTATGATTTAGATTTTGATATATTTATTTATGAGACATACATAGTAAAGTTTGTAATAGTTAAAATATCACTCTTTTTCTTTATACCACCTGAGGCAAAACCTAGTTGTTGTGTTAAAAGAAATAATTATTCTATTTTCTTTTTCCACTTTGATTATGGATTGGAGGTGCAAGGAAGAATGGAAGATACAGTAAACATTTAAACAAGTGAGAGGGGGGATGTAGTTTTACTATGTGAAGAATAACCTACTAGGCCTTTACTTTTGTTAACTTTGTTATGCTATAACAATATTTTGAGTTACTTAGCAACAATTTGAAATGTATAATGTGTGCATATTATAGATATAGAAAATTAAATATACGTAAGTTTGGTTAAATAAAAGCCTTTTAAAATTTAATGTGTTTATATATATATATATATATTGAAATAAAGAAGTGATGTCCTAGTCTTTGGCTAGACTACTACATTTTTTGCCCATAAAATATCCCTAAAACCCTCTAAATAGATAGTATAGTAAATGAAACTTAGGTTCTTTTACAACGCGTCTTTCAAATCCATTAAACCCGCTATCCAGATGTCTCCAAAGAAATATATATATATATATATATAAAATTATATAAACTAGAGATTAGAAATAGTCTATTTATTGATAAGTTTTGACATTATAAGGTTGGTGAATCAATTTTTTCATAAACTAAAATAATTCTATCTAATAAACTCATAATATATATTTTCAGCTATAATTTATTAATTATTAGCATGGATTTGTAAAGGGTATAAAAATTTAGTTGCAATGTTTATTATACGTTAAAAAAAAATAATGAATTAATCAAGTGTCTTGTAAACAAATTCAAGCTTTTTCAACGACAAAAATGAACCAAAGTTTTACATATAATCTCATCAATGTTTGCATTGTTTAAACTTCAAAGATGCACAAGAAATTAGCGAGTCTATGGGTATTTACCACTTGCGCATGAATACCAAACTTGACTAACTAGAAGCTCCAAATCTATAGCAGTGGACTAATAATTTCTTGTCCTTAGAGCCTGGGGTGGTAGGGCCCCTCTGCATTGAAAGCAAACAATGGGGAAAGTGTTTCCCTACATTATTGAAGCTTAAAGCAATGGCCGTTGTTATAACAGTTAACTTGCTTTCATATTCAACTGTCATATCTAAGGGCCGACATTTCTCTTATCTTTTCAAAAGAAACACACATTTCTCTCCTTGATTGTGGTGAATATTCCGTTTGGATTAAGCTTATTGTTGCTGAAACTGAAAACTGAAAACACTGTAGCAAAATAATTTTTAAATGTGTAAATAGTACCGTGGGACCCATTTTTAATATTTTTTAATACGTGAACAGTGTCAGCACAGTATGTGAACAGTGTATTTACTGTTCATAACAGTAAAATTTGTCCCCAAAAAGTCAACAAATGCGGGTCAAAAAAAAAAAAAAAAAAAAAAGGAGAAAATGTGAATGGAGAAAACGCAAACGCGGAGGGCAAACGCCCTCAATATGTGTGAAAAAAGTCAACAGTTTTTTTGTGGGTATATAGGGTAAGTGATGTAAGTCATGCATTCACATGAGTATGCATTTTTGGATAATGAACATGTTTGTTATTGATTGGTACCATGCTTAGGTGTTTACCTTTGATGTCGGTGTGTCAAAAGAACATTTGGGATAGCACAACGTTAGCTGTGCTCTAAGAGAACTGTGTCTTCCTTTATTTTAAATTTTGAAAAGCAATAACAATGCATCAGCTACACTCCAAAAATAATTGCAAAGCTCGTACCAATTAAATTTCATCATACTTTCCTGGTTGGGGTGAAAGTTTAATAGTGAATCAAAACGATAAAGGCTAAGTGACCATACAGAAAGTATTTTCACAATCACAACAATGGACCACCAACTTTCTCGGCTTCCGCGTTGGGGTCACCACCAACTACTAATGGCCTGTTTGGATGTTAAAAAAAGGAGGGAAGTAGAGTAAAGGGAGGGAAAGTAATTCAATTATCTTGTTTAGAAGTTTTTTAAGAAATGAGGAGGAGGGGTTTGGAGGGATTTGGAGGGGTTTCAACTACCTCCAACCCTTCATTTTTAATTCCCCCAAATTGGAGAGATTTGGAGGGAGAGTAGAGTAGATAAATTATTAACAAAATGAATTCTCAAATTTACCCTTTCTAAATTAACCGAATTACAAACCAAAACATTTAACATGGACCTTTTTTTTTTTTTTTTTTTTTTTTTTTTTTTTTCTTTTCTTTTCCTCGGTAACAACCAATTAAAAAATTTAATGATTTCATATAGTTTTTATGTAGTTGATGGTGGCCCCAACGCCATGAAGAAGTGCGCTGGATTCTCAATCTTCATGGCCTAATAAAAACTATATAAAATCTAACATTCATTTCCTTCACTCTGCCTTTCCCATTCTCTCTTAAATCCATTAAGAAATATCTCATTTATAATTTTTCATTTAACATTCCAACTTCGTCACCTTTTTCTTTCTCCTCTTCCTTTTAGATCTTCTCAACGGTCTATACATCCAAATCACAATGGCTCTTCTGACCAACAAACAAACATTCTCTTCCTCTTTTACCCAACGATGCAGATATGACGTGTTTTTGAGTTTCAGAGGAGAAGATACTCGAAACAGTTTTACCAGCACTTTGAATGGTATTTTGCGTCATAATGGTATTAACACGTTCATGGATGATGAGCTCCAAAGAGGAGAAAAAATTTCCACTGAACTTCTTGAAGCTATTCAAAATTCAAAGATTTCAATAATTATATTCTCTAAAAACTATGCAACTTCTACTTGGTGTTTGGATGAACTTGTCAAAATTCTTGAGTGTAAGAAGAATGGTCAAATAGTGCTTCCAATTTTTTACAAGGTTGATCCATCAGAAGTACGTAGCCAAAAGGGAAAGTTTGGAGCAGCGCTTGCAAAACTTGAAAAATTCAAGGATAACATTAACAAGGTGCAAAGATGGAGGGCAGCTCTAAATGAAGCTAGCAATCTATCTGGTTGGCATTACAAAAATGAGTATGTATTTAATCACTACTTTATTATCACCATAAAATTTTACTATTAAAAAACAACTCTTAGAAGTTTTATTGTTTGTTTGTTTGTTTGTTTTTTTAATGAAACTATTATATTTTGATCATATCTTTCATTACGGAGCTGGTTAAGCTACAACGGTCAATGATAGCAAGAGAAGAATATATGATCAATAATCTTATCAATTAATTAGAAGCTTCTCTCACATAATCTTTAGAAAATCTTCTCTTCCAAAGAAGATTTTCCATGCATCTTTGTGCAAAAAGCCTAATATTGATTTCCTACCTGAATAATAAAAAATAAAAATAAAAGTATTTGTATTGATAGTTTAGATCTATGAATTACCTGCCATTTGATTTAATTAACAAAATTTCAGTTGTAGTCACAAGCGAAACAAAATTAACAAATTTGAAT
The DNA here is from genome assembly GCF_001633185.2 of Quercus lobata. NCBI lineage: Eukaryota > Viridiplantae > Streptophyta > Magnoliopsida > Fagales > Fagaceae > Quercus > Quercus lobata. The sequence goes on from NC_044909.1 coordinate 48,989,169, forward strand.
ACAATTTAGGATCAAATTTCTATTTCTAACATGGGTTTTTTTTTTAATGCTTTGTGATTGGCAGCCGCCCTCAATTTTGGTTTATCCAAGAAATTTTTGAAGAGATCTCAAGTGCTAAATTAAATTGTTCGCAAGTATTTGTTGTTAAGTACCCAGTTGGAATAGACTCTCGCGTAGAGGAAATAAGTTGGTGCTTAGATATTGAGTCAAACGATGTTCGCATGTTAGTGATCCATGGTCTTCCTGGAATAGGTAAGACAACAATTGCAAAAGCTATTTTTAACTTAATTGCATATCATTTTGAAGGAAGTAGCTTCCTAGAGGATGTTAGAGAAAACTCAAAAACAAATGATGGTGTACAACAACTACAAGAGGCACTTTATTCTGAGATCTTAGGGGGTAGAAATTTGAAAGTGCATGGTGTATCTAAAAGAATTAATGTGATAATGGAAAAGCTTCGTCACAAAAAAATTCTTTTAATTCTAGATGACGTGGACAAATTAGTCCAAGTAGAAAATTTGCTTGGAAATTGCAATTGGTTTGCTGCTGGAAGTAGAATTATTATCACAACAAGAGAGGAAAAGTTGCTATCTACTCTTCGAGAAGATTGTCATTTAATTTACTGTAACTACAAGGTTAAGGAATTAGATGAACATGAATCTCGTGAACTCTTTTGTCAACATGCATTCAAAAGAAACAAGCCTACAGAAGATTATTTGGAGCTCATACACCAATTTATATGTTATGCCAAGGGACTTCCATTAGTTCTAAAAATAATAGGTGCTGATTTAAATGACAAAAATTTACATTGTTGGAAAAGTGCATTAGACAAGTACAAAAGAATTCCTAATCAGGATATTCAAGAAGTACTTAAAATAAGCTACGATGGATTGGACCAAATTCAACAGGATATTTTTCTTGACATTGCATGTTTTCTCAAAGGATTCTACAAGAATTTTGTTGTAGATATATTACAAAGTAGCAATTTTTATGACCCATATTATGATATTGAAAAACTTATCGATAAATCTCTCATAGTTGTTGGTAAAGATGACAAATTATCGATGCATGACTTGATACAAAAAATGGGTTTGGAAATTGCTCGACAAGAATCAGAATTGTCAAAGAAACATAGAAGGCTATTGTATTATGAGGATGCTCCTGAAGTACTAAATGGAGATACGGTATGAGTCCTTTTGATTTACCTTTTCCCTTTTCTCACAATGCAAATGTAATTAATTTTTTCTCATTGTGTTTGATTTATCATTTTAATGTTGAAGAAAATACTAGTTTATAAACATTGATTTTGTTTAAAACTTAATCATCATATGTTCTTTTGTCTAACGTGATTCATGTGATTCTTTGTCCAATTAGGGATTAGATGAAATTCGAGGCATAACATTGTCCTTGCCACAACCAAGAAAGATGCAATTGAATCTTGGAAAGATGAAAAGTCTCAAATATTTGACAATTCGTAATGTAATTTGTGAAGACCTTAAATCTCTTCCGAATGGGTTAAGATTACTTGATTGGAATGAATTTCCTTTATCGTCCTTGCCGTCCACCTTTGAACCTACAAAACTCGTTGTACTTAATATGCGAGGGAGTCTTATTGAATTGGATGAGCATTTCGAGGTATGATCATTAGCATTTATAAATTCTTTTAAGTTTTTTTTTGTTTACGAGTACCTTTAGAGAATAAGTTAAGGTGCATTATTTTTTGTTGTTAAAACCAAACCATGCATTTAATACTATATTAAATAAAATTTCTATACATGTTTTTAATAAATAAAATCAAATTGTGCACAAATATTTAATAATGTACAAATAATCATAAAGAATTTATGGTGCAAACCAATGAACTATTGAAAAATGTTTTTTTATTTAAAAAAAGAGTAGTGCTACAGATATTATTAGTTTTACTACATTGAACACACAAACTAGTGTGTCACAAATTATAAAAAAAACAATTCAAATATTTATTTATGAGGTAGTTGAAATTCATCAATCACATTCATTACCACATTAGTTTGTAGGCTTTGTGTTCATAAAATTGTAGTATCTTTAGCATTTTTATTTTAAAAAAGTGTGTATTATAATTCATAATTGAACATTTATTATTTCTTAATCTATGCTCTTAGCCCTTTTTTTTGTTGAAATGAGCTCTTACCCTTATTTTGTTTTGTTTTTACTAATTAATTTCAAAATAATTTTCCTTCTTATGCAGAAGTGTCGGTTCGAAACATTGAAATATATGGATTTCACATGTTGTAAAAATATTACAAAAGTATCTGACTTGTCAGTAATTGCCCCAAACATAAAGAAGTTGAAGCTTTCTCGATGCATAAATTTAGTTGAGGTTCATCAATCCGTTGGACTTCTTGAAGAGCTTGAATACTGGAATCTCAATCATTGCCCAAATCTTAGAATTTTACCTAGAAACCTCCAACTGAAATCTCTTAAACGGTTTTCTCTCTTTGGCTGTGAAAGTCTTGAGCTAGGAACAGAAAGATCAGGGTTTCTTTCATCAATAGGATATCTAACTGGCCTTCTTGAATTAAGTATAAGTTTAAAAAATGTGAAAGATGTTCCTAGTACCATCTCTAATTTACAAAATCTTAGGTTGCTCTGTTTGCATGATTGTGAAATTTTTCCAAAAGCCATGGATACTCTTGATTGCTTTCCAAAATTAGAACGTTTAGAATTCTATGACAGCAACATTATTGCCCTCCCTGAAATCACTACCAGATTTCCAAAATTAAAGATCCTTGATGTTGAAGGGTGCTGCAACCTTCGTGAAATCCCAAGACTTCCCCCATCTATACATGCTATATATGCAGAAGGATGCAATTCATTATTGACTCAGGTCTCTCTCTAAGTTATAGTAAGAAACAGTTTTTGTTAACTTTCCCAAGTATAATATAATATATTACTAAATTTGCTAAACTGAAGTTTCTTAGTTTTGTAAATTGCATGCAGTTTGGAGAAATTATAGGGCTTCAGCAAAATTTTGTATGTGCAAGGGGAATACGTCATCAAGACTCTGTATCTAAAACTAACTTTGAATCAAAATCAGAATTTGAAGCTACATATGAAACGGGCTCTGCATCTGAAACAAACTCTAATACTGAAACAGACAATGAATCGATATCAGAATTTGAACTCCATGAAGCAGACTCAACATCGAAACTTGATGATGACAACGATGTATATGAACGTAACCTTGCACTTCCAGGAACTAAGATTCCAGAGTGGTTCAACCATCAAAGTGTTGGAAGTTCCATATCATTTTCAATCGGACGGAAATTTCAAACAATTGCTTTTTGTGTTGCTTTAAAAGTGGAAGTGAAGGATGTTTTGCCAAGTCGACTTAAAGTGTTTAATTGTTCTATCTACCTTTCCGTCAATGGTTTTGAAAAAGAGCTTAGGTCTCATGATTTTCATTTACATCCATCATCACCTTTTACGTGGTTCCATTATAGAAGAGATTGCTTGAAAGGAATAATTTTAGATGATCGGAATGATGTTAAGTTTCTATGTAAAATTTCAATCTTTGATCCAAAATTAGCAAAAGTTTCCATAGAAAGATGCGGGGTCCATGTAGCATGCATTTGTCCTCCTCAAAATTCTGCAGAAGATAAGGTGTCCCAGTATAAGAATTCATGAGGTAAGTGGTATTTACTAATTTTGGGGGTTTTCCCAAAACAGCGTTAATTATTAAACTATTTTATATGAAAGAATATGTTGATATTCTATATATAAATGAATATTTTACAAATGTTTGATGTGCACATTGGCTATTCGTTTTATGAAAAACTTGTGGGACAACCTAATTTTATTTAAACTTGTATGTGTGAATATGTCTTTATATTTTGAGAAGTATGAATGGATTATTTTGTGAGAATATTGAATATGTTTTGAAAACCTATGGCAAGTCGTGATTAGAAGCTCAGTATGGTATTTAGTCCTTAGCAAGGGACAATCATGCTGCAGCTAGTCCTTAGCAAGGGATTGTCCCAAAATGGGACAATGCACATTTGATAGCTCCTTAGCAAGGGAGCATACTATTGAGGATCCAAAAGGAAGCTCCTTAGCAAGGGAGTGTACCTTTAGGTTCCAAAGGAGCCATCCTTGAGAAATGGGATGAAAGGAGGTTCCAGTCCCAAAAAGGGGACAGCACAACCCTGTCAACGGGGCGTAAACGTTGACCACGAGAAAAGCCTAGAAAATTGTTTATGTGATGGTATCAATATATATATTATGATGGCTCACAATATAAAGATATTATTTTCTTTTACATGAAATAGTTGATGACAAAATATTGGTGAATTATAAGTTGTGAATCTGTTGAAAGAATTATTTATTTGAAAGGTTTGTTCCCACACCCCAATGTTAGTGAATTCCACTTATTGAGTTATCTCACCCCCTTTTATTTCCCATTACAGATACATTAGGTGGATTATTGGAGTAGAGATTCTTGGGAGACAGAAGTTACAAATTATTTTTGTGGAACTGAGGATTTTATTATTATTTTATGGCATTAAACTTTGTATTGGAGAATTATTTTGAGGATGTTATGTATTTGGTGAATTAGAGCTCTGACTTTTGTAATCAGTTTCAAGGTTGCTAGTTTCTTTTATTTAATATTTTTATGGATTATTCAGATTAAATAGACTTTTATTGCCTATGATTTTGGGGCGTTACATTTGTGGTATCAGAGCTTAGGATATGATTCTGTAGACACTTGAAAACTAGGTTATGATTTTATAGACACTTGAAACTAGGCTATGATCTTGATTTTTGTTAGAGCATTTGGATTTTGGGTTATGTTTGATGAGATATTTTAAATAATTTTAGCAGTGTACTTCTTATGTGTAGTAATAATAATTGTTGCACCGTCTATATTTCTTGATTCTTTGTTAACTAGGTATCATGCCACCCAAAAAGAAGAGAGTAGCTAATTCCAATAGTGAGGAACCTATTGTTAATTTGCGAAGGCCAACCAAAGCAAGGGTTGATACTGAGGCTGAAGTCACTCAAGACATGAGAAATAATGATCGTCCTAGGGTGATACGCACTGATCCTTTGGATGAAGCTGCTGCCCGACTGTTGGATAGGTTGGCCCATGTTGCTAGTAGAGGCAAGGGCTGGTTGCTCTTTTGAGACTTTTATGAAGCAGAATCCCCCTTCCTTTGATGGGAAGCCAGATCCTACAGAAGCTGAGAATTGGTTCTTGCAAATGGAGAAATTGTTAGAAGCTTTAGATTGCACTGACTCTCAGAAGGTGCAGTTTGCAACTTTCAAGTTGATAGGAGAAGCTGAGCATTGGTGAAGATCTACTAAAGCCATTTTGGAGGGAATGGACACTGAGAGAAATCCCATCACTTGGGAGAAATTTAAAGGGGTTTTCTATGATAACTACTTCCCTGAGGTGGTTCGAGAACGAAAAGAGAGGGAATTTGCTGATTTGGTGCAAGGAAGTATGACTGTTGAGCAGTATGCTGCTAAATTCATTGAGTTATCTCGCTTTGGACCCCACTTAATCCTTACTGAGGCGAAGAAAGCAAGCAGATTTCAAAAGGGGTTGAATGAGAGACTTCGACACCATTTGATTGCAGCAGGGGTTGATAACTATGCAGAGTCAGTTAAGAGAGCTATGAGACTAGAGGAAGATTTCAAGAACAATGTTAGGAAGGAGAACCCACCTAGAAACACTGGACAGACAGGCTTCGTCAAGGCAATGCTCAAGGTCATTGGAACAAGAAAGGATCTTTTGGGAGGTCTGGGAGTAATTCATCATCAAATAAGCCAGAAAATAAGAATCCACCCCAAAATGCTCAAGGTAGAAGTTTGAATGCTTGCCCTACATGTGGAAGGTTTCATGGAGATAAGCCGTGTTTCTTTGAAGGAAAGGCTTGTTATAACTATGGAAAGACAAGACACTTAGCTAGAAGTTGTACTTCTCCTCAACAAAACTCAATGGCACAACCTGGAAAGAATGATCAGAGGAGGAAAGCACAAGGGAGAGTGTTTGCACTCACACCACAAGATGTCCAAGCTTCGGATACTGTGGTTACAGGTATCCTCCCTTTATTCTCAAACTTTGCTAAAACTCTATTTGATTTTGGATCTACACACTCTTTCATCTCCTCTCGATATGCTAAGTTATGTGATAAGAAACCTGGACTTATGGATTATGACTTGTCTGTGGCCACACCTATGGGTGATTCTTTGGTGTGTAATTTTATGCTTAAGTCTTGTGTTATCCAAATTGAGGATAGGGAAATGTTAGTAGATTTGATTTTGATGGACATGTATGACTATGATGTAATTTTGGGCATGGACTGGCTGGTGGCTTATCATGCTAGTGTAGATTGTTTTAGAAAAGAAGTGGTGTTTCGGCCTCTAGGAGAACCTAAATTTCGGTTTAAGGGCTCTAGGATGCATGCTTTACCTAGGGTGATATCAGCCCTTCGAGCTAAGCGTCTTTTACGGAAAGGATGCCAAGGGTACCTAGCTCATGTGGTGGACACTAGGAAAGATGTATTGAAGTTGGATGATATCCCTGTTGTAAGGGACTTTCCTGATGTCTTTCCTGAAGACCTACCAGGGATACCTATAGATGGGGAGATTGAATTCTCTATTGATTTGCTCCCTGGAACTTCTCCTATTTCGAAAGCACCATATCGGATGGCACCAACTGAACTTAAGGAGCTCAAGGAACAGTTACAAGAACTTCTTGATAAGTTGTTCATCAGACCAAGTGCATCTCCATGGGGTGCACCAGTTTTATTTGTGAAGAAGAAGGATGGGACTATGAGGTTGTGTATTGACAACCGTGAGTTGAACCGGGTTACTGTGAGAAACAAATACCCTCTCCCTCGTATTGATGACCTGTTTGATCAATTGCAAGGGGCACAAGTCTTCTCTAAGATTGACCTTCGTTCTGGGTATCACCAGTTGAAAATCAAGGGTGAAGACATACCCAAGACAACTTTCAGGACTAGGTATGGGCACTATGAATTCTTGGTAATGCCTTTTGGATTGACCAATGCTCCTGCTGCGTTTATGGACTTGATGAATAGGGTGTTTCATGAGTACTTAGACCGCTTTGTTATTGTCTTTATTGATGACATTCTAATCTTCTCCAAGAGCATGGAAGAACATGAAGAGCACTTGAGAATTGTTTTTCAAATTTTGAGGGAGAAGAAGCTATATGCCAAGTTTAAGAAGTGTGAATTTTGGCTTGACCAAGTGGTGTTCCTAGGGCATGTGATATCTAAGGCAGGGATTTCTGTAGACCCTAGTAAAGTTGAAGCTGTGGTTGATTGGGCAAGACCGACGAATGTGAGTGAGATTAGAAGCTTTTTGGGCCTTGCTGGTTATTATAGGAGGTTTGTGGAGGGATTTTCCCGTATTGCAGCCCCTTTGACTCACCTAACTCGTAAGAATGCCAAGTTTGTGTGGACAGAAGAATGTGAGAAGAGTTTTCAAGAACTTAAGCAAAGGTTGGTCACTGCACTAGTACTAACCATCCCTAGCAACATGGGAGGCTTTGTTATTTATAGTGATGCCTCAAGAAAAGGGCTTGGTTGTGTGTTGATGCAGCATGGTAAAGTCATAGCTTATGCATCCCGCCAATTAAAAAGTTATGAACAAAATTATCCCACTCATGATTTGGAGTTGGCTGTAGTGGTGTTTGCATTGAAGATTTGGAGACATTATTTGTATGGTGAAAGGTGTGAGATTTATACAGATCATAAAAGCTTGAAGTGCTTCTTTACTCAGAAAGAATTGAATATGAGACAACGAAGGTGGCTTGAGTTGATTAAAGATTATGATTGCTCAATCAATTACCATCCAGGCAAGGCTAATGTGGTAGCTGATGCGCTTAGTCGGAAGTCTTCTGGTTTCTCAGCTGCCTTGTTAACTACTCAAAAGGAGATTATTAAGGACTTGGAGAGGTTGGGAATTGAAATTGTCATGGGTGATTCCCAAGTCTTTATGGCTAGTTTGACAATACAACCCACTTTGATTGAGAAGATTAAGAGTTCACAGGTTGACGATGCACAAATTGTAAAGATCATAGAAGAGGTACAAGAAGGGAAGAGACCAGAATTCAATGTGTCTAATGATGGTGTCTTGAGGTTTGGAAAAAGACTTTGTGTACCAAATGATTTTGCAATAAAGAAGGAGATTATGGAAGAAGCCCATCGTACCCCGTACTCAGTGCATCCTGGTAGCACTAAAATGTATCGTGACATTCAAGAAACTTATTGGTGGAATAACATGAAGAGGGAGATAGCTCAGTTTGTGGAGCAATGCTTGACTTGTCAACAAATTAAGGCAATAGACCAGAAACCTTCAGGATTGCTGCAACCACTTCCCATTCCTGAGTGGAAGTGGGAGTGTATATATATGGATTTTGTGACTGGTTTGCCAAGATCTCCTAAGGGACATGAGGCCATTTGGGTAATTGTGGATAGAATGACAAAGACAGCACATTTTATTCCTGTTAAGATGACTTACTCACTTGATCAGCTAGCACAGATATATATTGATGAGATTGTGAGTCTTCACGGAGTTCTAGCATCAATTGTGTCCGATCGAGACCCAAGATTCACCTCAAGGTTTTGGGAAAGTCTACATAAAGCTTTGGGTACTAATCTTAGCTTTAGTACTGCCTTCCACCCACAAACTGATGGATTATCAGAAAGGACTATTCGTACTCTGGAGGATATGTTAAGGGCTTATGTATTGGATTTCAAAGGGAATTGGGAAAAATACTTGTCTTTAGTGGAATTTGCCTATAATAATAGCTACCACTCTAGTATTGAGATGGCTCCCTATGAGGCTTTGTATGGTAGAAAATGCAGGTCCCCATTGTGTTGGGAAGAGGTTGGTGAGAGGAAATTGTTGGGACCAGAAATCATTCGGATGACATCTGAGAAGATTGATTTGATTCGTAAAAGATTGCAAACAGCACAAAGTCGACAGAAGAGTTATTATGACCACTCAAGAAAGAAAGTAGAATTTGAAGTTGGAGATATGGTATTTTTGAAAGTCTCCCCAATGAAGGGTGTGATGAGATTTGGGAAGAAGGGGAAGTTGAGTCCTAGATTCGTTGGTCCATTTGAGATCCTGAAATGTATTGGTAAAGTTGCCAATGAGTTGGCCTTACCGCCTACACTTGCAAGAGTGCATAATGTGTTTCATGTTTCCATGTTGAGAAAGTACATCCCGGATCCTTCACATGTCTTGAACTATGAGCCACTCAAGATCAAAGACAACTTGACTTATGAGGAAGTTCCAATCCAAATTCTTGACCACAAGGACCATGTGCTACGCACCAAGACCATAACATTGGTTAAGGTTCTTTGGAAGAATCACACAGTGGAGGAGGCATCTTGGGAGCGAGAAGATGAGATGAAATCAAAGTATCCAGAGTTGTTCGTTAATGAAGGTATGTACGATTTCAAGGACGAAATTATTTTAAGGGGGGAAGGATGTAACACCCCATAATTTTGATATCAATTAAATTATTATACATAAATTATAGAGGAGGCCTATAATTAAATGGATAAAATTGATTTGGGCCTAAGATATTAAAAATAATATAAATACTATGGGATATGAAGCCCAAGTGATGTGGCATAAGTATATATATGGGCCTTGAAAACCCTAGCCTTTTTCCTCTTAAATTACATGTGTATATACATAAGAAGTCCCTTTTGTTTTCAGCCGCAACATACAAGTAAGCTGTTTCTTGTCTTCTCTACGGCTGTGTAGGAGAATCAGGTCAGCTCTCCTCTTTATTTGGGTTCTTTTAATTATGTGATACCTAGCATGTGTCTATCTAGCTTAAGGACTATTGATATATCACATAGCTAGGAGGGAGGATTTCTGCGTATATGAGTCTTTGTGCTGCACAGAGCACAGTGGTAGGTGTGGACTTGAAATTCAACGTTGTCATCATGTTGATAAGTAAAAGAAAAAAAAAATAATAAAAAAAATATATAAAACCTGATTATGACTAGGAAATCATCCCACGTTTTCAAGGAAGAATTGTGCATGAAATGGCTTTAGTAGCTAATAGGACGAAAGGCATGACTTCATAAAGTCTAACCTTTCAATATATTAAAGAAAAAGGGTTCCTATAATTGTATTATATTAGATGAGAATGGTCAATTATGGCTGCATGTCCAAAGCTTTGAATTGTGTCTAATAGTCTTGGACTTTTTCAACTGTTTTGTCACCATGTGAAAGGAAAAAGGGTTGCTTGTGGTTTACATATATAATGGTTTATCTCTTTTCATTGCCATTGTCTTTGCCCAATTAGTGTCCAGCCGTGTCCTTTGCTTTATGGCATCAAGAGGATTTGGGTCTTTGGGTTGATGAATACAATATTAAAATAGGAACTTTTTATTTATATAGCCGTATGGTCCTCTATAGGCTTTGAAATAGATTTGACATAACTTTAATATATGGCTTCCACCTTTGATTAATAGCTTTATATGCTGGGTTGATCAGATAGGTTTATATATATATATATATATATATAATGGTTAGAGTCAATGGACATCCAGTGGCATCAAGAGGGAATGCTAAGCAGCAAATTAAGACAATACGTGACTTCCAATAGTAAATTTGATAGTTAAGTGAATAAATGGAGGATTTTGGATATATTAATACTGTTTAGGATAAAACCATTTAAGTGTGAAAATAAATTTTGAAGTGGGAGATTGTGTATTGATGACCCTATTTTTTGGTATTGCTAGGTTCTAATTCTACTGAATTGTTGTGATTTAAGGGAGGTTGATTTCCTTTATTTTTGCAACTAAGAGGTAAGTGGTATTTACTAATTTTGGGGGTTTTTCCAAAACAGCGTTAATTATTAAACTATTTTATATGAAAGAATATGTTGATATTCTATATATAAATGAATATTTTACAAATGTTTGATGTGCACATTGGCTATTCGTTTTATGAAAAACTTGTGGGACAACCTAATTTTATTTAAACTTGAATGTGTGAATATGTCTTTATATTTTGAGAAGTATGAATGGATTATTTTGTGAGCATATTGAATATGTTTTGAAAACCTATGGCAAGTCGTGATTAGAAGCTCAGTATGGTATTTAGTCCTTAGCAAGGGACAATCATGCTGCAGCTAGTCCTTAGCAAGGGATGGTCCCAAAAGGGGACAGTGCACATTTGATAGCTCCTTAGCAAGGGAGCATACTATTGAGGATCCAAAAGGAAGCTCCTTAGCAAGGGAGTGTACCTTTAGGTTCCAAAGGAGCCATCCTTGAGAAATGGGATGAAAGGAGGTTCCAGTCCCAAAAAAGGGACAGCACAACCCTGTCAACGGGGCGTAAACGTTGACCACGAGAAAAGCCTAGGAAATTGTTTATGTGATGGTATCAATATATATATTATGATGGCTCACAATATAAAGATATTATTTTCTTTTACATGAAATAGTTGATGACAAAATATTGGTAAATTATAAGTTGTGAATCTGTTGAAAGAATTATTTATTTGAAAGGTTTGTTCCCACACCCCAATGTTAGTGAATTCCACTTATTGAGTTATCTCACCCCCCTTTATTTCCCATTATAGATACATTAGGTGGATTATTGGAGTAGAGATTCTTGGGAGATAGAAGTTACAAATTATTTTTGTGGAACTGAGGATTTTATTATTATTTTATGGCATTAAACTTTGTATTGGAGAATTATTTTGAGGATGTTTTGTATTTGCTGAATTAGAGCTCTGACTTTTGTAATCAGTTTCAAGGTTGCTAGTTTCTTTTATTTAATATTTTTATGGATTATTCAGATTAAATAAACTTTTATTGCCTATGATTTTGAGGCGTTACAGTTTAAAGCACATACAAGTGAAAAGGCAATCAAATTGTTCAAGGTATGATTTCTCACCGTTAGAAATAAGAATTCAGGAGTTAGAATTTTATTATGGAAAACTTTAGTGATGTGTAGTTTGTTGAATTGGTAATTTCCTAGGTTATGATTTTACATGGTTTCAATTATTCTGGAATCTTAGATTGCCACTGTTCGGACCCTTGAACAAAAGCCGAAGTTGTTAAATCCAAGTATAGGCTAGCGTCACTTTTGTAAGGCCATAAGAACTTTTGGGCTGCCGTAACTTTAATTCTAACTTGCTGGAGAATTTGCACCTGACCCCACCCTTGTGTCACTAGTTATCTCTCATTTTTGTCAAGGTCCTATTCTTCTTATTGTAGCTTTAATGGTCTATTGCCTAGGTGTTGACTAATTCCAAACAGAATGATACCTTAAGGTTCAACACGTCTACAGCCTTCTTTTTAAAAGGCTAGTGGCAGTTTTATGATTTCATACCAAAAATCCTTATATTAAATTCTAAAGTGCTGCTACTGCATTCCTCATGGTTAAACGAGTTTTGATTAATGCAAGGGTGTAATATTGATTAGAATACCATTGGTTAGAGAAACGTTAATTTAGTGTTGAAAGTGTTATTAGATCAGCAAAGTATAATCCTAGTGAGTCTATTTGTGTAGTTCTATAAGCTTTATATTTTGTGGTGGATAGTAAGTAATTTCTATGATCGAATATAGGTCTTATTTAAGAGTGTTTTGAGGCTTTTTGGAGATTGTTTCGGCTGGACTTTCAGAGAGATTCAAGTACTGTAAGTAATGCATAATATGCACAAGTTTTATTCTTTAGGTTCTTAGAAGTTAAAGGTTTTCAAAAGTTATGTTTTTAAGGCTTAAGTTTCCTAAAGTTTATCGAAAGCATTATTTTTACATCATTGAAGGAGAAACTTCGACTTTTAGACAATGTTTTAAAGAGAGACTTCGAATTTGAAATAATGTTTTGAATTTCCAAATCTCATTTAAAAGATGATTTCTAAACTAAACTACTTTCTAAAAATAATTGAGTTTCAAAGTAAGTTTTCGAAAAAGGTTCTTGTTCTTTAAATTGTGTAAAACCAGGTGATTTTAAAGCCATATTCTTATTTTTCAAGTGGTATTTAAAATGTTTCTTTTAGCAAATTTAATTTTCAAACTTACTCAAGAATTGTAAAATATTTATATAAACTCTTCAGTTCTTTTTCACTTCCTAAGAGAATCAAGCATCCTTTGATTTTTGTTCTATTCGATATTGTGATCTTTGATATGCCTCTATATTTGAAGAGAAATTGTTAATATCAAGTAAATTATTATATTTTGTATAAACTTTGCTTTGTGATATGTGACTCAAAATAATTGTTTTTAGAATTGATAAGATATATCAGATATATGTGTAAATCCGTTCACAAGATTGTATGTGAGAATATGTGATGTGTATATGTGAAACTGTGCTCTGATCAATTATATGTATGTGATTTCAAATTACTTTAAGATGCGACTACATATTTATTAAGTGATTCATTATATGTTTTGGAATAATTATTTTTGATATCATTGAATGAGTTGTGAAAAAATCAAAATACTCGTGCTTTGCTTAACTCTATTCCGTTGTGTATTCTGTATAATTACTTACTGGATGTGTGGCTCACCCCATCAATCACTATTTTTTCAGATTAAAGTGTAGTTGGGAATATAGAACCTTTGGATCGCTTTGTAAGGTGCAAGGTAGAACATGGAGTTGTAGGCGATTTCAGTATTACTTGAAGACTTATAGAATTTTAGCTACTTTTATTTTGTAATTCATGTTTTATACAGTGGAGATTATTTCCTATTTGTGGAGTTTAAATTTTTGTAAGAGGTTTTTAAGAGTATTGTTTCTTTGGAGTATTAATTTATTTTGGATTAATTCAATCTATGGAGTTATATAAGTTTAGCAGGTTAGTCATGCATCTAAATTCATGTTCCATGGATTTGGGTCGTGACAGTTTTTGTCACGTCCCGAACCCCAAATGGTCCAAAGCACGAGAAAAGAACCATCAAGAGAAAAACTATAGCCTATAGGAGATTTTTCTTTTCTTTTTCCTTTCTACATGATAAGAATATATAACCATACTAAAATCTTCGCATTACAAGTTAGAGCTCTATAGCACATTTACAAATAATAACTAAAAATCAAGTGCCTTCATATAATACATGAATATATTACAAAACTCCAAATAGATTACACAAGGTTACAATCTTATCAAGAATAGACAACTTCAACATCCAATCTAGGCCAATCACGCCTAAGGCTAACAAACCTCAAGTGCCTAAACTCCAATAGAATTAATTTTACAGTGTCATTGAACTAGCAAGATTAAGTCACCAACCATTTACAGCAAAAGTCTTCCAATTTAACATAGCACTCCAATTACCACCAAATAAAGTAAGCTTCATACTCGAAGTATGGCTAATTAATATGAAAAACTGTTAGAGCATTCACAGCAAAGAACGTAAATTTTTTAGCATTTAGTAACTTAAAAAGCTACTATATCTATTTTAACAACACACTTTACAATACACCCAAGAATCTATTTTAACATACACCATATTAAAATAATATAAACAAACTAATAGAATAAATATAATAAACCACAAGTCACAACCACAACCCATTGCCCCTATCACCCACAGTAAACCATTGCCTCCATTAACCACCACAACCCACAAACACACCCACAGCAACCCACTGCCTCCATCACCCACCGCAACCCACCATCTCCACCAAACAACCCTTGAAACCCACAACCCACCAAACAACAACCTCCACCACCCACCAAATCCATGAACCCAACAACGTCGAAATCCAATGCCAACACTGATCTCAACCAAATCTAAAAAACCAACGCCAATCTTAACCGAATCCAAAACTCCACCACCCACCAAACCCATGAATCTAAAACGCCGACTTAACCACTATCTTAACTGAATCTCAACTGGATTTTAACAACTCAAAAACTCCATGCCCCCTAACAAAGAGAGGAGAGAACGAAGTGAATGAGAGTAGAAGAAAAGAGAGGAGAAAAAAAAAAGAAGAAGAAGAAGAGAGAAACGACACTACACTGAACAGAGAAGAAATTGGGCGAAGAAAGAGAGTGAAAAGAAAATTAATTTTTTTTTGTTGGTAACAATGGAAAATCAGAGAGTGTGTATAAAAGACTGGGTTGCCATCTTCGCCAATTGCTGGACTTCCTTGAATATGGGTTCATGAGCAACTTTGATTTGTAGACTTTGAAACATTCTCTTTTCGGTTCGGATATCTTCTAGGAGAATCTCTGCTTCCTTGTTGTTTGTATTTATGGTTGCCAGCTCATCCACTAAATTTTCTGAGCTAACAAATAAGATGGCTTTTCTATATCCTTCCTTCCAAGCAGTATAGAGCGCTTCGTGAATAGTTAAAAGATTGCTGGTCTTCTTATTCCTCGTATGCCATGAGAAACATCCCTTCTTGACGGACTGTCCTAAGTGATTTTTAATCACAAAGGCTCCTCCATCCCAATTTGTATTGCCGTGAAGGTTTTTGTTTCCTATGATAATTAAAATCTGCCATTCCTTACAGTTTGAGAAATTTTTGTAATATCTTTTCCCTTGTGGGTCAAAGTAGTGTTGCTCTTGGGAAGTCATTGCTTGCATCCATTCACTCTTTAATCTTTGGAATGTATGCAAAGCTTGATGGATGTCTGGCTCTAGTCTCTCAAAAATAGCTCTATTTCTTGTCTTCCAAATTGTCCAAAGAATCGCTCCTTGCTCAGTCAATATCTCTATATCCCCTTGACTTTTTATATTACAATTTTCAATTTGTGACTTCATCCAGTTAGCCATATCTGTTGTGTATATAAAATGAGTTCTCAGCCCTTGAGCAGCACCATACCATATAGCTCTAGCAAAGTGACATGACATGAACAGGTGATCTAGAGTTTCCTGGTCTTCTCCACAAACCGCACAAGTATCATCTGTAATTATCTGCCTCTTGGCTAATTCGGTTCTTGTAGGTAGTACGGTGACAAATTTTCCACAAGAAAGTAGACACCCTAAAAGGAATCCCCAATTTCCATAGATTAAGCCAGCATTTTTTCCTTGTGTGGTCATTACGATTAGCATTTTCTTGATTTAAGGCTATTAACATCTTGTAGCCCTTTTTCACTTGGTATTCACCGCTACTAGAGAAGGGCCAGATTACCTTATCAATGTTTCCAAATTTGGAGAAAGTCGTGCTCAGGATAGCTTCTGCTTCAGTCCTATTATAAACGGTATTAATCAGATTGCTATTCCAGTTCCCTGATATAGGATCCATAAGGTCTTTAACTGTACCATACTGTAGTTGAAGAAGATCTAAATGGTCAGCACTCCTTGGCTTGTACCAAAGGGAGTCTCTCAATCTAATGCTATCCCCTCTTCCCACTTGCCACTTTGCTTGCGCCAGTGGGGAATTCCTTGTTTGCCATATATTTTTCCACATCTTGCTGGAGTTTTTAGGAACTTGATCTATTTCCCATATAATTGTTGATCTTGGGGAAATATTTGCTTTTCAAGGTTTTGGCTAATAACAATTGCGGATTTTGCCCTATCCTCCATAATTGTTTTGCTACTAAGGCTTTATTGAATGTTTCTATTTTCCTGATTCCAAGACCACCATTGCATCTTGTTTGGCAAATCTTTTCCCAAGTAATTGTATGAAACTTTTTCTTCTCAATATTATCACCCCACCAAAAATCTCGCACTATTTTATAAATTCGATTGCAAGTATCTTTTGGAAGGAGATGTATCAACATTGTGTAAATTGGCATAGCTTGCATGACTGATTTGATCAAGGTGAGTTTGCCTGCTTGGGACAATAACTTACCTTTCCAGTTCTGTAGTTTACTTTGAATTCGATCAATGATTTGATTTCCTATGTCCTTCATTTTGGTACCTGGGTCAATGGGTGATGGTTTTTAGACCCCTTAAAAACACAATTGGATTAACCTAGGTAATTAGCCAAGTTGTTACTTAGTCCAAATTCCAAATCTAGGTTATCACAATCAAACAATCAAATCATGCATAGTAGCGGAAAAATAAATAACACAAAGATATGATCACCCAGGAAACCAAACCAGTAAAAACCTGGGGAGGATTTAACCTAGCTATCCTCAAGGTAAACTTGAATCCAGTATCTTGAAAGAATCGAAATTCATACAATAAGACTTACAAGCCCCCACGCCCGACTTCTTATTACTACCCACCAGTAGAACTTACTGACACGACCACGTGCAAGCTCTGAATCCATGAACTCCTTCTTTCTTGGATTCACCACCAGATACAAGCACACCTGCTTGTGTTTCTTTAAGTTTCAATGGCAGCAACTGAGTTGATCATCAAGGTGTAGATAATATCTCCTCCTTGAAAAACCTAAGTTTGTGTAAAGGAAAGCTCCTCTAGATCTCACAAGAGATTTACACAAATAGCAATATGAGCAACACTAAAACGTGACTAGGGTTTGCCTTTTATACTTAGGACAAATTAGAAAACCCTAAACGTTTTAAACAAACTAGGGCTAAGTTGGAAATCTACAGAAAAACGCATTCTGCCCGAGATTCGATCGATTGAGCCTAAGCTTCGATTGATCGAGCCAGGTCGAAATGCATAGTAACTTCTGCATCAGCTCGATTCCAACTTTACATAAAACATACAACTTTGAGCAAGACTAAATACTACTAAACATATTGTTTTGATCATGGTTTGCCAACAATATATATTAGAGTTCTAAATACATAAAAACCTAAGTCTTTAGAACCTAACAATGGGAATCCCCAAATATTTCCCAATCTTGTTTTTCAGCTGAATCTTGAACATGTGTTGCAACTCTTCCCTTTCTTCAGAATTGCAGTTTGGACTGATAGTCATGACGGATTTGCTATCATTTATTTTTTGTCCATACATTTTACAAAAGTTCTCCAAGACCTCTTACAACTTTTCTGGAGTTTGTTTGTTTAGTTTCATGAATAAAAGGATGTCGTCAGCAAAAAATAAGTGTGATATAGGCATTTCTCCTTTTCGTAAGCCAATACCCTGTATGAGTCCTTTATTCTCTATATCTAGTAGCATGCAAGATAGAATATTAGCACAAAGAATAAAGAGGTAAGTGGAAAACGGATCACCTTGTCTGATACCTCTTGTTGATTTGATGTTTTCAGTTGGTGCAACATTGATTAGGATTCTGTAGGTTACTGTGCTTACACATTGCATAATAGAATTAATCCATAGTTAGCTGAATCCCATTTTTTGGAGGATAGCTTCTAAGAAATTCCAACTTAGGCGGTCATAAGCTTTACTCAAGTCTACTTTTATAGCTACAAATCGAGCTTGACCCTTCTTCTTGGTTTTTATGGTATGGAGTAATTCATGAGCAATTATTAGATTGTCTGAAATTAGACGCCCTTTGATGAAAGCATTCTGGTATGGGGTAATGATGTCTTCCATAATGGGTTTTAATCTGTTTGCCAAAACTTTCAATGCTACCTTGTAGGCAACCTTACACAAGCTGATTGGTGTAAAGTCTCCAACCATTTTCGGACTTTGGCACTTTGGGATCAAGGTGATGAAAGTGTTGTTGAGTTCTTTGAGGATGAAACCTGATTTTAAGAACCCAAGAGTAGCTTGTGTAATTGTAGGTCACATGGTATTCCAACACTTTTGGGGAACCAATGCAGGAATACCATCTGGTCCATGTGCCTTCCAGGCTCCCAACTGAAAAACAGCATCCTTAACTTCCTTTTCTGTGAAGTCTTTGTCTAGTTCTTGCCCATGAATGAAAGATAACCCTGGAAGATTGTAACTATCCAACTTCCTTAGTATGTCTTCCTTACTCATCTCTTCTGGCATTTGGTAAAGCTTTTCGAAGTGTTCTCTAATATGTGTTCTAATAGATTCATCATCCTCCAACCTTTGCCCCGAGTCCTGTCTAATGCGAACTACACGATTATTTATCCTCCTTTGCTTTACTAAAGCATGAAAGTATTTTGTATTTCTATCCCCTTTTTGTATCCAGTCTTTTCTAGCTTTCTGTGCCCAAAAGGATTCTTCCATATCCAACAGTAGTTGTAGTTCCTACTGTTTCTCTTTCTCTTGTTTGACTATCTCTAGGGTGTAATGTTGATTTTGCAAATACGTCAATTGGTTCTTCAGATCTGCTAGACGTTTATGGATATTTCCTAGATCATTTTTATTCCATTCATTACATACCTGTTGCACTCTCTTGAGTTTTGTTGTTAGTATATATGCAGCTGAACCCGATATTTTTTCTTGCCATGTCTCTTCAATGAGTTTTTTGCAGCTTGGGTGTAATAACCACATAGCTTCAAATCTTTGGGGTCTTTTATAAAAGGTTTGCCTTTTATGGGTATCTAATATTAAAGGAGCATGATCTGAAATTGATATTGGTGAAGCTTCCAAACTGCTATGTTCATAAGTATCCAGCCAGTCCAGATTAACAAAGGCTCTGTCAAGCCATTCACACACAAATTCTTCACCTTCCCTATTATTTTTCTATGTGTATTGTACTCCTATGGCATTCATAGGGATCATACTTGCTTCTTGGAGACAATTGTGTAGGTCTATTGCACCTGGACATGCTTGATTCCTAAGGGAAACTTTATCTTCTTGGTTAAGGACTTGGTTAAAATCTCCAATCCATACCCAAGGTCCTGTTATAGTGCTACGAAAGGATAAAAGATGATTCCATACATGTTTCCTTTTATGTGTGGTTGGATGACCATATATGAAAGTGCAATAGACAAAACCAACATTTAGCATTTTTATTCTAGTGTGGATAATATTCTTTGATGCATCCAATACATCAAGATAAATATTTGACCAACACAAAAAAAAGTCCCCCTGACATACCCACCCTACCCACTTCTTCAAAATTCTCAAAAGACCATCTATGTGTCCAATATTTGCCTTTACCTTCCTTTTGTTTTGTTTCCATCAAAAACATAATGGATGGTCTTTGTGCTTGGACAATCTTTGAGCATAAAGAAACTGTAGAGGGATTGCCTAGACCCCTACAGTTCCATGCCAAAATCTTCATGGTTGCTTCAGAGGCCTTTCATGGGCCGCCTCCGATAGCCCCAGGTTGGACAAAAGGTGTAGAATCTATGATAACATTAAACTCGCTTGTAGCTGTTGAGAGGTTGGTCTTTTCCAGCTGAATTTTGGTTCCCTGTGTTGACTAGGGTTGTCAGGGATTCTAATTCTAATTATAAGCTCATTATTTTCAATACCAGTACATTGTAGAGCTACTATTACAGTTGACACTTCCTCTGCTTGATTATAAGAATCCCACTGAGTTTCAGTACTAGGAATCAATTGATGCTGATCAATTCTTCTTCGACGCGGGCTGCTTTTAACCTGTGCTTCATCACATCTTTGCCTTCTGGGTGAAGGCTTTTTTGGTTTTTGATTTTGCAGCTTATTAAAAGAAGAACTGGAGTCATGCATCATAACCTCTATACTTGCATGTTGGTTAGGCAGAGCTGCTGTAGAATGAATCCTGGGATCATTTAGTTGCCTCACAGAGAGACCATTTATCAGCATGAATCGTTGTATTAGCCCTTGGAGATGATTTAGAAGGAAGTCAGGTCTTTGGGTTTTGCAACAAAAGGAAAAGAGGGTTGATATTGCTAATTGGGGGCTGAGCTCCCAAATATGTGTGTTAAGCTCCATGTTTCCCACGGTGTTGTCTCCATACTAGCTAGTGAAGTTATGGGAGCTTATGTTCTCATGTTGAGCCTCCCTGGGCATCATACTAGTGGGAGTGCCTCCAATAACTTGTGTGTCTTCATTGTCATGAGTTGTTCCACTACTTTCTCCAACTTCAAAATTTGAAAATTTTGGCACTTCTGGTAAAGTCTCAGCCATATTGGTTTTAGGACCTTCTGCATAAATCACCCCAAAGTCATAACTTGAAAAATCTTCTCTTATATCCCTTTGGTAACTAGGACAAGATGCCTCCCAATCCATGAAGACCAGCTCTGCATTAGTCAGCCCACATAAACCTTCTTCTAGCTCCACCAATTTAACATTTGAACCTTCTGGTGGGTTCCATAATTGGTTTTGTTTATTAGTAATTTGATCTGAGGCTTGTTGTGTAGTGGTGTTCAAGGCAGCATTTGAAGAATCAATTTCTTCATCAGTATCAGCAAGAAAATTTTTTTCCCAGAGGCTGTCATTTGTAGGACTATTAGGATTGTGGGTTTCCAGATCACTTAAATCCCTTACCATAAACTTATCAAAGCTCAAGAGCCCATGCGTAGTCCTCTGGCTTTGAGAATAGTTCCTGTTGGATTCACCTGAATGAGATTGGTTGTTGTTTTGAGATGGCTGGTTGTTGGGTTGTTGGTACAGGTTGGTTTGGTGTTGGTTATTTGGAGGTTGAGGAGTACCAAGTTGTTGATTGTTTGAGAGGTTTATTGGTTTGGACTGTGAGTCAGCTTCGTACCTAACTTGAGTTGTTCTTCTGCTAGGATGATGTCTGAAGGCTCCTATGTCATCAGTGAACAAAACTTTTGTGATATCCAGAGCAAACTCAATGGGGTAGCGAGAACGTATTCGGAAGGCTTGATCTCTAAGTAATTCTTCCACATCCGCAATATCCAGGTGACATTGGTTTCGAGAATGCCCAATCAGCCCACACTTTTGCAAAATTTGAAAATGCATTCATAACGACACTCTATCCACATGTATTGACCATCATCACGTTTAAGAATGAATCCAGCGACTAGAGGAAGCCATGGATCAATCCTCACTTGCAATCTCAGGAAATGGATGTTTTGAGGGAAAGCGGGCTGCCAGTCCATAGAGACATATTCTCCAATTAAATCACCCATAAAGTGTGCCAAATTAGTATCATGATATTCCAATGGTAAATTGTGCACTTGAACCCAAGCAGTGAAGAAAGTTAATTGGATTCGATTCAGAACTAGATTGGGAGTCCATTGCTCCACTACAAGCAAAGCACCATCAACAGACCAAGGTCCCTCACGAAGGATATATTCTTGGTCTGTTGGGTATTCAAAGTGGATGATATAGTAGTTCCCTTGCCTCCCTACTATTCGAATACTACCTTTGAGCCTCCCGGCAGAAATAAGAATGGATTGCATTCTTTTTACAGAGAAACATCTTCTGTCTAGAAGATATCCCACCAAGCAATGCCTCCATAATACTCTGTTCCTTTCTAGGGAGACACTATCTAGTTGAATAACAGGTCCCCTACGAAAGATGGTATTGGTAAGGATGTCATCATTATTGTGGTTTTGTGTATCACCCATATCTTCAACATCTTGCCAAGCTTCTGAATCACTACTATCGCTCCATCCTATTTCTCTGTTGTTCTGACTTGGCTCCATGGGTTTAGAGTAAGGGTGGTTTGATTGATGAAGGGAAGGGATGCAAGATTTTTCCTTTGCTAGGTTGGGATGATTAGTATGGGAGAGATTTTTGGGGTGGTGAATGGGGTGAGATGTGTGTAAAGGGTTCAGAGGCTTTGTCTGAGTGCTTGTAATCCACCGTATGCTGTTTTTTAGAATGTTTAGAGATGGGTGAAATTTTTTGGAACTTTGTAGGGTGAAGATCGTCTATATAAGGGGGAGGGTGGAATGATTTCTTCCAAAATTTCATTGGCTGATCTGGTGGTGGGATAGTAGAGTTTTCCAAAACATAGGGGTAAAAGTTAAACAGCTGGTCTAAGGAGTTGGGATGATCATGGTAATGCATGCATTGAGGAGGAGACATTGTACCCATTCTAATTAGCTATCAAAAGGGATATTTAAGTTCCCCAAATATAGTTGTTTGTAGGTATAGGGAGTTTAGGTAGTATCAATTAGGAAGTTAGTCTCACTTGGATTTGGCGTGGGTAAAAGGTTTGCTTGAGAATGGGAACAGAAATGGAGTGAGTAGAATCTATAAAATTGGTTTTAAACAGCAGAGGATAATTATAACCACTCTAGGCCAATAGCAGAGCATCAAAAATGATGATTAAACTTAAAAAAACGAGCTTACAGAACACAAATCGTGTTTGAGGGTTTAGGTTATGAAGAACTATTGTTGAAAAGGGGCTTTAGGGATTTTATAAAACTAGCCACGAACCCGCACGTTGCGTGTGATAATTATTTTTATGGTGGTTTTATTAAAAAAAATTACAATTTAAACTAATCTAATAATGAGTAATATACTTCGTTATTTTTTATTTTTATTTTTATTTTTTATTATAGGAACAATCATAAATGTAATATAGGAACAATCCAAAACACCAAAAAACGTAAATTAAAAAAAATTAATAAAACTTAACAATGATTAATTGAACCAATATTAGGATAAAATTTTGTTTTTGATAATCTATTAAGGTTATGTTCTTTGTAGAAATTATAATTTCGGCCGCCCAAAACATATTATCAAATAAACAATTATTATCAAATCTAAGAATTAAATTTCTATACATGCATTGTTATAAAATAATAATAATAAAAATAAAATTGCAAAAGTTAAAATTTGTCACCTATTCGATTATTTTTGTTTGGCTAACCTTTGCTTTTCTTTAAATAAATGACATTATAGAGTACTTCTAATACAACTATTAAGAGTACTTTTTCCACCACAAAAGATTAGAAAATAAACAAAAATTAGTAAAGTGTCATAGTTTAACATCTAAATTGAGCACTATAAAAAATCATGCTATGTTACAGAATAAATACCAAATTATCCAAATCATGCTATGTAATAGAATAATATTATATTTTTATATGCTATATTTAATTCTTTAGAACACAATAAGATAACATTTAACAATCAAAGAGAATTTAAAAAAAAAAAAAAAAAAAAAAAAAAAAAAAAAAACAACAACAACAACAACAATTTAAAAAACAAAACTAAATCACAATTTAAAAAACAAAACTAAATCGCATTAACCCAAAATAGAGTTTTAAAGAATATAAAAAATTATCAACCTAAAGTAGAGGTGCAAGAAAAAATTTAAAAAAAAAATCCACCAAAAAATTTAGAGAGAGAGAGACAGAGAGAGGGAAACTTTTTTTTGTGAGGGAAAACTATGCATAGAATAGAAGAGATAGTGACAAATTTATAGTAAGAGGGTGTGAATAAGAAGAGACAAAAATAAAGAAAGATGAAGGGAAAGAGGAAGAATGATATTAATGTAGAGGGTAGTGGGGAGATGAAAAGGTAAAAGAGGGAGAAAGATTGAAGAAAGTAGTGGGGAGATAAAATGGTAAGGAAGGGAGAAAGGTTGAAGTATAAATATTAAAATTTATAAATGTTAAAAACAATTATAAGAAAAATGAAAAAAAAAAAAAAAAAAAAAAAAAAAAAAAAAAACCCTAAAGCTTGAAAGGCTTCAACGTTTTTTTTTTTTTTTTTTCCTTTAAGTTGAAAAGGCTCACACAAAACCCTAAAGCTGAACTGAAAAGGTTTTGGGTTGGCCTTGATAGTGGAACTAAATAAATAAAATGTGAGCTGGATTAATTATACAGATTTATTATAGGGTGATAGTGGAAGTAAATAAATAAGTAGTGGGCTAGATTTATTATAGGGTGATAGTGGAAGTAAATAAATAAGTAGTGAGTTGCATTTATAGGGTTGAAAATTGTAAAAACCATTTTAAAATTGTAGGACAAATTATATTTAAAAAAAAAAAAAAAAAAAGAATGACATGGCAGCTAATGCGGTGCAATGTGAGAGTAGCAACATGAAACGCTACGCTTCAGCTTTTAGTAATATATAGATATAGATTGAGTTTAAACAGTAGAGGATAATTATAACCACTCTAGGCCAATAGCAGAGCACCAAAAATGATGATTAAACTTGAAAACATGAGCTTACAGAAACACAAATCGTGTTTTAGGGTTTAGGTTATGAAGAACTGTCACTGAAAAGGGGTTTTAGGGATTTTGATTGCAAAAATTATCAATTGGATGTAATCTGAAGATTATATGGAGAAAACGGGTCAGGTGAGAAGTAAACACACAGTAGAGGAAAAGATTGAACTATTGGACAAAGGAAAAAAAAATAAATTAAGAGATGGGTATAGGAAGTATCGTGGAGATATTGGGAGGGGCAAAAATATAGGTTGTGTGCTAATGCTTTGCAAGCCAAAAGGGAAGAAAAGTAGGGGGATTAGAATAGGTGAGCAGAGAAATGATTGCAACCGGAAATTTGGATCAGATTTAAAGAATAGCGGAGATTATTTGGAAGGAACAACGAAGAAGCTCTCAGAAGAGAGTAAAGTGCTCTCAATCAAGAAGAGAGAATCCAACTAACTAAGTGAAAAGAAAAATAAATTTTTAAGGAAAAGAAGGGAGAGAAGAAATAAAATATTGTATTTTATTATAAGTTTGTAGCAACAGTGGGTTGTTATCTTTAACAACCAATTGTAGCTTTTTTGTTATTTTTATTATTTTTTTAGAATACCATCTTTGTTGTAGCATGCATTTTAGTGTATTACTTGCTAAAATAGCATTATAGCATTTATAACTCTGGAATGCTCTTAGAGGGTGGGATGAGCTAAAGCCCAGTAAGTAGCATAATTAATGCGGGTGGGAGAAATGCAAGTTTCATGATAATAAGCATTTTACAAAACATGCTATAATTTGGGAATTTCTATTTAATTTATGCAAAAAAAATTTCATTAACAACATGACAAGAATGATAGAAACAATATAGCACAAGTGTGAGTTTGGATAGCGCGTTTTGTGCGTTTCAGTGCAACTGCGTTTTTTTAGTGGGTCCATGGGCACTATTCACGAGACCCACAAGTACGAAAAAATGCAAATTTAACTTTAAAACTGGGTCCCACGGCACTATTCACACCTTTAAAAACTATTTTATTACAATGTTTTCAGTTTTCAGTAATAAACGGTATCCAAACAGACTTCAAGTTTCCCAAAATAACTATGAAACTATATTTTATTCAGTGTGAGCCATAAAAATATCCAATACCATTTCAAAACCAAAAATCTCACCCAAGGTGCCACAAAAACGAAAATGTCACCAAGACATCATACTGCCACAAACAGGTTAGAGCCCAAACTCACTAGCATAATATATACCTCTTTTGGCATGTGGTCTATCAGCCCTACCTAGCCTCATCCACACACTCAAGGATTTACTTCTTCCCCCCATAGGTAGCAAGGAATAACGCATCACACAGTACCCCTTTTGCATGTGGTCTTTTGCCCCTATGGGTAGCAGCCTCACCCACACACTCAAGGATTTACCTGTGTCATGCAAAGTGTGAGCCTCCAATCTGGCTTGTCGTCACAAAGATGGGGTAGTCACACGTCACAAAGACGGGGTAATCAACAACATCATAGCATAAGGGCAAAGCGATATCAAAAGCTCACGAGTTAAATATATTCAACTATATAGTTTACTTCCAAGTAGTTTCATAAGATATTTTAATAATCAAATAATCAAGTGAGGTGTATGAACTCATGGTGAAGGAAGAATGCTTATGGCACCAGAGATCAAGGGTTGATTGGTTGAAGAGTGGTGACATGAACACGAGCTATTTCCATAGCCGAGCAACACAAAGGAACAAGAGGAATTTTATTTCCAAATTGAACTTGAATGACGAATTGGTGGTGACTGATGAAAAACAAATTAGTGAGGCAATGGTAGACTACTTCAAACAGATTTTTACTTCCACCATGCCCTCAAGCTTTGATCAGATTCTCCAAGGCATTGATACAAAGGTCACTCCACCGATTAGGCAGTATCGGGCATTGTGGTATCTGCCACCGATTTGATTTCTCTGCCAGTGACGTGATGGTTGGATTTTCTGATTCTTTGTAATTTTTTTTTTTTTTTTTTTTTTTTCGGTTGAGAATGCGTGGGCTTGCCGTGAGCGAGCTACTGGGCTCACCGTGGGCTTAGCTTGCCGTGGCCTTTTCTGTGAATTTTTTTTTTTTTTTTGCTTGAAAGTAGAACAGATAAATTTTTTTTTTTTTTAATCTGAGGATGTTACTAATTTTTGATTGAGGCCTGGGAGAATGGGTGAGAAATTGGGAGGGGGGGCCGGCTGCCTAAGGTTGGGGGGGCCTAATTATTTTTTCTTCATAGTCTAATGGGAAAAAAATTTTTTTTGCAAGGGCCACGGCCCCCCCAAGCCACTATGTGGCTCCGCCCCTGTCTATATTGTTACTAAATTTCCAAAGGTCTACTAATGAAGCACTTAAGACACCTGCTTCCTGGACCAGGCCACATTTATCGTAGAAGACTTGGCATATGTTGAACGCACCATCCCTCTAATGGTCTCTATTCAAATTGCTTGCTTGACTGATTAAGGTCGCTTTCCTGCTGTAAAGGCACAGGTGAGAAGTTTTTACATTATAGATATGAAGGTATGAAAAATAGACAGGTTTCATGCATAGATAAGGAAAAGAACTCACAACCCATATACCCATACAAAAAGGTTCAAAGAAGTTAAAAATTCAATTAAGTATAACAAAAGAAAGCAGTGCTACATGGCCCATGATCTCCCAAAAACACAGCATATCAACTGTACTTAGGGTCCATTTGGTTAGGCGTTTTGAGAGTTTAAAATACCATTTTTAAAACCCAAAACTCTGTTTGCAACCACAACTTCTCATAACTTTTTTACAAACACTCATTTTAAACTCAAAACACTGTTTTCACACAGCTTATACAAATGCACCCTTAATGTTATTTCAGGTCACTAAAACTATCTGTACTGATGCAGTGACTGGGTTAGACCCAGCCAAAATAAGGTGTTGTTTGGATGAGTGAGTTTTGAGTGATATGATTTTGTTTTCATCACTCATCATCCAAAATTTGTGGGTCCCACGGAAAATTTTTTGTTTGGACACCATCACTCATGATCCGTAACTCAGTTTCCATCACTCAATTCTCTGATTTTTGAGTTATGAGTTATGGAAACTGAAAACACATTTTAGCTGTTTTCAATTTTCATAACTCATAACTCAATGGCATTTTTGTAATTATACACATATAGAGGGACCCACAGCCGTAACTTTTGACCTTTGACTCCTTTTTTTTTTTTTTTTTCACTGGTTGGTCTTCCGTTCTTTTCTTTTTTTTTTTTTTTTTTCTCTTCACTGATTCTTTCTTCAGTTCTTCTTTTCACTATTTGGTCTTTTTTTTTTTTTTCTCCTCACTGATTCTTTCTTCAGTTCTTCTTTTCACTATTCGGTCTTTTTTTTTTTCTCTTCACTGATTCTTTCTTCAGTTCTTCTTTTCACTATTCGGTCTTCTTTTTTTTTTTTTTCTCTTCACTGATTCTTTCTTCAGTTCTTCGTCTCTCTTTTTTTTTTTTTTTCACTATTCGGTCTTCAGTTCATCCTTTTTTTTTTCTCTCTTCACTGATTCTTTCTTCAGTTCTTCGTCTCTTTCTCTCTTTTTTTTTTCACTGTTCGGTCTTCAGTTCATCCTTCTTTTTTTTTTTTTCTTTTTTTTTTTCTCTCTCTCTGGGTTCGGTGAATTTAGCTACTGGGGGTTGAAGGAAAAAAAAAAAAAAAAAGTAAAAGCTACACAAGGTACAAGTATGGGGCCCACAAATAATTGAAAAATATTGAGTGATGACAAGTGAGTGATGGTGCCAAACAGGGTGGGGTGTTTTAAGTGATGAGTGATAAGTAATAAGTGATGAGTGATGAAAACTGAGTGATGAGTGATGGGTGATGAAAACTGAGTGATGAGTGACCATTTTTTTAAACCAAACAAGGTTAAGTGATCCATCCTGAGTGACTACTTGACTTGAATTTTCCCTTCTTCTTTTATTTTTTTTTAATGTTTTGCCTATGATGGGGGTTTGGAATACAGTGAACAGGAAGATTACCAGTGAGCCACAATTGTGCAACAGCAATATTAGCCACATTCTGAATTGAAACAAAATTCACACCCCATATGCATTGATCTATTTCCATTTCTGTTGCTGGCTATATGAAGTGAGGTGGATACTAAAGCTCCTTATATAATTATATAATTATCAAGCCAAGGGTAAAAGAGATCTCCCAACAAGAATCAAGGAAATTTGTCTAACCTAGAGTGTACTCCAACCAGCTCTCATTGCCACATTCCTTTCATTCTCCATTTCTCTTACCCTTTCAGCCTCCACCCACCTCCTAACAGAATTATAAATGTTGCACATCATTATATAGTACCCATCATTTCTGGGTCAGTCTCAATTGCGTACTTCACAATCCTTACTCCAGTCTCAATTTCATTACTCTATAGCATTATTCTTTAAAACGGGAGGGGAGCCAATCCCCTTAACTTATGCCATTTAAGGTACAGCCAAGTTTGATTTCAAGTTATAATTTGTTAGGTTCTAAAGACTTAGGATCTTATGTATTTAGAACTCTAATGTGTATTGTTGGCAAACCATGATCAAAACAAGATATTTAGTCGTGTTAAGACTTGCTCAAAGTTGGTTCATTTATGTAAAGTTGGAACAAGCTGATGCAGAAATTAATATTGCTTCTCGGCCTAGTTCGATCGATTGAAGCTTAGACTCGATCAATCGAAAATCGAGTCAGATGCGTTTTTTGCAGAATTTCAACTCAGCCCTAGTTTGTTTTAAAACGTTTAGGGTTTTGTAATTTTACCCTAGGCATATAAGGCAAACCCTAGCCACGTTTTAGTGTTGCTCATATTGCTGTTTGTGTAAATCTCTTATGAGATCTGAGAGGAGCTTTCCTTTACACAAGTTTAGGATTATCAAGAAGGAGATTTCTTCAAGAGCTTGATGATCATTTAGTTGCTGCCATAAGAATTTAAAGAAACACAAGCGGGTGTGTTTGTACTTGCTGGAGAATCCAAGAAAGAAGGAGTCCGTGGTTTCGGAGCTTGCACGTAGTCGTGTCAATAAGTTTCTACCGGTAGGTAGCAATAGGATGTTAGTGGTCTAAGTCCTGTTGAACAACTTCGATTCTTTCATAGTGGATTCAGGTTTACCTTAAGGATAGCTAGGTTAAATCCTCCCCAGGTTTTTACCGGTTTGGTTTCCTGGGTGATCATATCATTGTGTTATTTATCTTTTCGCTGCTTTGCATGATATGATTGTTTGATTGTGATAACCTAGATTTGGAATTTGAACTAAGTAACAACTTGGCTAATTACATAGGTTAATCCAATTGTGTTTTTTAAGGAGTCTAAAAACTATCAAGTGGTATTAAAGTGGATAGCTCTTTTGTTTTAGATCTTTTGATCTAAGAGCTGATTCTTGACCCCTGTTGTCATGGATAATTTGAAGTGTCTTTCTGATCATGTTTCTACTCATGCTTATGTTGATTTTATTGATGCCAGTGAAACTCTTCGTAAGAAATTATTGAAATCTATGAAAATTTATAAGAAATTCAAGGAAAAGTTAAAATTGGCTAATCTTGAAAAAGAGGAATTGGTTGTTAGATTAGATGAATCTAATAAAAAGAATGAATTTTTGAGAAATCAAATTTCCTCTCAAGATGAAAAGATGAAAAGCTTGGAACAAGAGTCAGTTGAATCTAAAGCTAAAATTGAAAATTTGACTAGTACCAATCCAGATGTTGATAACAAAAGTGTTTCAGTTTCTCTTAAGCCTAAAACTGAGAAAATTTATATCCCTTCTTTTAAGAGGAATAATAAAGAAAAGGCTTATTTTGCTAGGTTAGACAAAGATAAAAGTTCTGATGTAGACGCTGAAGTTTTTAAACCTATGTCTAAACCTACTATTAGAAAGCATAATAAATCTATTTTTGTGCCTACCTGTCACCTTTGTGGTGTTGTTGGTCATATTAGACCAAATTGTTCTTTGTTGAGGCAAGAACCAAAACTTGTGACCGGAAACCCCACTAGGAATACTGATGTTCTTAAATTTGTTCATGTTTGCCACTTTTGTGGTGTCCGTGGTCACATTCGTCCCAATTGTCATAAATTGAAATTTAAGCATTCAGTGTTTCAATCTAGGATATGTGATGATATTTCTCCTACCATAAGTCCATATAAATTGTTTCATATTATTTTGAAAAATTTGAGCTTGTTGGCTTGTGAAAGGAATTTGCAGGATTTCAATTTCTCTTAGAAGATTGGTATAATTCCTCAAATACACTCTGTTTCTCATGGATTTTCACCTACAAAGCCGAAGACTCGTGCTATATGGGTGAGAAAGAATTCTCTAAGGTGAGTGTTGCTGACTTGTCCCTAATTTAATTATTTCAATTGTTTGTGGACATGTCTGTTTTTGTTTTTTGTTGTTTTGTTTCTTTTAAAATGTTTTTTTTATTTAATAAAAAAAATCCAAAAATATTGAAAAATTTTCAAAAAGACAAAAATATTTTATTTTGAGTCTTGTTTTATTTTTCTTGAGGATTATATGAATTATGATATCTCTCTTGATTTAGAACATGCTTGACATTGTGGAGAAACTTGAATAGTATGTGTGATATAAGTGCTAAGTTTTTTCTGATTTTTTGTGAGTATGTACTATTTTGTACATGTACTTAAGGGTTAATTAAGAAATTGATATTTCTTGTTTGTGTACCATCTATAACTTAGTTAAGCACTGTCATGCATTGCATTTGCATTGTTCATTTAGCATAATGTGTGCTTTTTGTTTTTAGTCATAATTTTTTTTACCAAAAAGATTATTGTGTTTTGTATTTCACATCTTGGATTTATAATCAAGGATTGACCATTTTATCTTTACATAACATGTTTATGTACCTTGTTTAGCTTGGATGAGTTTCTTTTATTGCACTTTACTAGTTTGAGCTTTGTAGTGCATGTTGTGTGGGAGATGTTTATAGTTTTTGATCACTTTGTCTTGATCTTGAAGTCACATGTCTTTGACTGTCGGACTTGAACCTTTTGAGAAATGCATAAATAACCATCTCACCACTGTTTACTAACCAATCATGAACACCTTAGTGCATATCGTAAGATTTTGTGCTCGAGAAAGTGTAGCACATACACAAAAAGAACATAAGGTGTAACCTCGGTTTAAATGTTAAAATCGGTGTGTACATTATTGGACTTAATGTTAAATCAATGAAATAAAATTGGTGTGTACATTATTCTGGCTATTTTAATAAGTTTCTAATCAAATAAAATTGGTGTGTACATTATGAGGCAAATCAAGAAACTTACATTATTGCAAGCTTGTTTTCTAGGAGATGTGGGAGTTATATGATGTAACTCTTTTGGTGATAGTCTCTTTCAAATTCTATGTGATGAATTTTGTAGAAATTGTGATTAATTTCTATTTACATATCACCTCACATGTATCTAAAACTTTTACTAGTTGCACATACTACACAAGTTATTCTTTACTAAACTTGGTACATTATATTGTGTGTGATCTTATTGTGGCCATCCAAGATTAAAGTTTCTTGATTTTAATGCAAAATGTGTTTAAAGTTTGGGACTTGAGGTCAAATTGACTGAAAAATTTTTAGTTTTTAAGTTTTTGACCAAATTTTTTTTTTATGCATCATTTTTGTTTAGGATTCACATGCATTGTATTATTTTCTGTATCCATTTTGCAATTTTGCAGTCATATCTCTCATTATTTTCACACATAATATGCATACACTTTGCTAAATTGGGTACTCAACTTGATTTAAAAATTGATTGATTAATTTTTGAGTTATGTACTTTTTAGTATATGCTATTTTTATGTGTAAATTGCAGAAAATATTTTTCTTAAGAGATATGATGGATAATCAATGTGCAAATATTTTCTCTACTCATGCAATTATTTATGGGTCACATAGTGTCAAGTTTGCATTTATTGAAAGAGAGAATATTTTTCTTTATGTGTATCCTCAACTTAATTTTTTTTAGATTAGGTTTGTGTGTTTTTCTTTTCCCCACCTCCTAATTTTTCCCCAAAACTGTTTTTCCCAAATCTTGTTTTGTTTTTCCTATTTCTATAGGGGGAGAAGCTTGTTTTTAACCCTTGTTGTTCATAGAGGGAGTTGTTGCTCTTCGTAGGGGGCGTTATCTCTATTTTCTATAGAGTTGAATTGTTTTGTGTTTCCTTGATTGTCTATTTTCTCTTGACCTTTGTTACTCTTTGTTTGAGTTGTCTTTCTCAATTCGTGACAAAAAGGGGGAGATTTCGATGAAATGTGGGAATATGTGTGGAAAATACAAGAATGTTCTGTTTAGGGGGAGATAACATTATTTTTGATGTATCTAACTTAGGGGGAGAGTTAGTTTGCATATTTGTTAATTTACTGTTTTTGTTTTTCTGTCACACATGCGGTTATGCATTTTGTTTGAATGTTTCAGGAAATATACAAGTTGATTCAATTGAGCTATTGTCTACACTTTCAACTGATGGATAGTAGTTAGGATTGGATTTGTTTTTATGAGCATTTTTATGTAAAGGGCTTTTCTTTGTAAACTTTGAGCTTTTAGTTGTGTTTTGTCACGGATTGCCAAAGGGAGAGTTTGTTAGGTTCTAAAGACTTAGGATCTTATGTATTTAGAACTCTAATGTATATTGTTGGCAAACCATGATCAAAACAAGATGTTTAGTCGTGTTAAAACTTGCTCAAAGTTGGTTCATTTATGTAAAGTTGGAACAAGCTGATGCAGAAATTAATATTGCTTCTCGGCCTGGTTCGATCGATTGAAGCTTAGGCTCGATCAATCGAAAATTAGGTCAGATGCGTTTTCTGCAGAGTTTCAACTCAGCCCTAGTTTGTTTTAAAACGTTTAGGGTTTTGTAATTTTGCCTCAGGTATATAAGACAAACCCTAACCACGTTTTAGTGTTGCTCATATTGCTGTTTGTGTAAATCTCTTATGAGATCTGAGAGGAGCTTTCTTTTACACAAACTTAGGATTATCAAGAAAGAGATTTCTTCAAGAGTTTGATGATCATTCAGTTGTTGCCATAAGAACTTAAAAAAACACAAGCGGGTGTGCTTATACTTACTGGAGAATCCAAGAAAGAAGGAATCCATGGTTTCGGAGCTTGCACGTGATCGTATCAGTAAGTTTCTACTGGTGGGTAGCAATAGGATATTAGTGGTCAGCAATAGGATATTAGTGGTCTAAGTCCTGTTGAACAACTTCGATTCTTTCATAGTGAATTCAGGTTTACCTTAAAGATAGCTAAGTTAAATCCTCCCCAGGTTTTTACCAGTTTACTTTCCTAGGTGATCATATCATTGTATTATTTATCTTTCCGCTGCTTTGTCTGATATGATTGTTTGATTGTGATAATCTAGATTTGGAATTTGAACTAAGTAACAACTTGGCTAATTACCTAGGTTAATCCAATTGTGTTTTTTAAGGGGTCTAAAAACTATCATAGTTGACTTAGGGCAAATTTAATTAGGGCAACTTGTTTCTTAGTTGAAAATTTTCAAGATAATATTAGGGGATACAATTTTTTTATTAGACATTATTTTCACATCTGACACCATTATGAACATATACTAATCATAATTATTCTGAAAAAAAAAAATTGTGAAAAAGGAATTATCACTAAATTTATTAGTGGAAGAGTAGGAGGGTACCATACTTTACTCTATAAATCTATAAACAGTTAAACACAGCCTTCTTTTTCTTTTTCTTTTTTGAGAATAAGGGCTTATGAGAAGGTAAAGACTATAAGGCACCACCAACAAACTTGTAGTCCAATTGGAACCTACCCTAGTTTCCATGTCACGGGTTCAATTTTGTCCCTGCCTCCTCCCTCCCCTCCAAAGAAAAGGTTAAAAAAGAGTATAGGGCACCATCATTTAGGCTCAAGAGTTCGACATAGGGGAGTTAAAAAAAATTGCCTATTTTGCCCCCTTTTCCTTTTGTTCTGTGGTAAAAAATAAACCTTTGATCCCTTCCCTTCAAATGACATTCTAGCACAACCAAGATACAATGGCATTTTGCATTTTGTACTCAGACCTTTCACAAGCAGGCAAACAACTCTAGATTTGCTCATATTCTAACAAATAATGATGAAAAGAGAGTCGAGTGACTTCATTGTTTTCTATGCTCAATATTATCCAACAATGCTCCACCATAATCTTAAAATTAAATTATTACACCAACAACAACAAATACACAGTTATAACATGGACCATGGAAACAACTCACCTCAAACTAATATTAAGAATGATGTTCAATGTTTTTTTCCTGCTGGTTAGTAACATGAAGTAACCACTGCATCTATTGGTAAAAACTGTAGGAAGCAAGAAGGAACTCAATTTGATAAACTGCTGACCTACCTTTGGTTTCCTCGATAATTTACACTGCTGGTTGCAAAAAGAGAGCAATAATAATCAGAATATTGTCAGGTTTTGGAAAACAGTAGGGAATAAGGTATCTAATGTTTCTAAAAGAGCTATGAGGTAGTTTTAGATATCATTGATGGAGTAGGTTCCACTGTAAGCAAAGGTTAAACTTCTGTTAAAATCATAAAAGCAACAAGAGGAATGTGTATGTTATAAAATGCAGCACCCAAAAATGTAGAAATTAATTCCAGTTTGCCTTTTTTGACAAGAATGTTAGTAGCATGAAGTAGAGTGGTTTACTGGTCTCATTTGTAATCTCCAAATACCAGACTGAAAATTAATGTGTCAATTAGAGGCCAAGACAACAGAAAAGCCTACATCAGGGGAAAATATTTATTCCATTGCAGTGATGACTACAGACTAGAGTTTGGATCTTTGCCCTGAACTGCCACATAATTTGTTCAATTTCCACATAACATTCTCTCCTTATCATTCCTAACATATATCAAATTAATTTATATGGATAAAACAAACTGAAAAATCGAGGCTCTCCCTAACAGAAATAAAAATCAAACTGCAAAATTGTTTAGGGGGAAAAGAACTCTGAGCTTAAGAGTTAATACCCCCTTCCAATCCAAAAAAAGAGAAAAAGAAAAGAAAGACGAAAGTGAAAGCACATGAAAATGCACTTAAACTATACAAAAGCATATTAAAACAACATAACAGGATTTCAACATATAAAAGATAAAAATATCTTACCTTGTACTCAAACCCAAAAAGATCAAACTCATCTTCTTTTTTGCCACAAGACACACAATCCTTCAATGGAAAATGACCACACCTACGATAGTCACAAACAGCTTACTCACTTTTGACTACAATTGTACAAACC
This sequence comes from Quercus lobata, assembly GCF_001633185.2. Taxonomy (NCBI): domain Eukaryota; kingdom Viridiplantae; phylum Streptophyta; class Magnoliopsida; order Fagales; family Fagaceae; genus Quercus; species Quercus lobata. The sequence continues at coordinate 49,025,256 of NC_044909.1, forward strand.
AAATTGGTAATCTGGGAAAGACAATGGAGAGAGTAAGTTTTTTTGGTCGATATGGAGAAAATAAATCAAGGTAAATCTATAGTTTTCCCCCTAAACTATTGAATATAGATTCTATATTATTACAAAATTTTCAAGGGTGTGCTAATGAAGCAATTAGGCACCTGCTTCCTGGACCAGGCCACATTTAACGTAGAAGACTTGGCATATGTTGAACCCACCATCCCTCTCATGGTCTTTATTCAAATTGCTTGCTTGACCTCTTAAGGTGGCTTTCCTGTTGTAAAGGCACAAGTGAGAAGTTTTACATTATAGATATGAAGGCACAAAAAATGGACAGGTTTCATGCATAGATAAGGAAAAGAACTCACAACCCATATACCCATACAAAAAGGTTCAAAGAAGTTAAAACTTAATTAAGAAAAGCAAAAGAGTGCAGTGCTACATGTCCAAGATGCAGTGATTGGATGGGACCCAGCCAAAATAACTGATCCAGCTGAGTCACTACTTTACTTGAATCTTCTCTAATTTTTTTTTATGTTCCATGTAGTTTATGACTGCTGTGTTGCCCCCCAAAAAAGAGAAACCAAGGGGGGAGGGGGGTTTGGAACACAGCGAACAGGAAGATTACCAGTGAGCCACAGTAGGGCAACAGCAATGCTAGCCACATTCTGAATTGAAGCAAAATTCAGGCCCCTTGTACATTGACCTATTTCAATTGTGTTGCTGGCTATCAGAATTGAGGTGGATCCTAAAGCTCCTTAGATAATTATATAATTATCAAGTCCAAGGGTAAGAGGGATCCCCAACAAGAATCAAAGGAAATTCATATAACCTAGAGTGTACTCCAACCAGCTCTCTTTGCCACATTCCTTTCATTCATCATTTCTCTTAGCCTTTCAGCCTCCTCCCACCTCCCAACAGAATTATACATGTTGCACATCATTATATAGTACCCATCATTTTCTGGGTCAGTCTCAATAGCATACTTTGCAATCCTTACACCGGTCTCAATTTCATTGTGAATTTTACAAGCACTTAACAAAGCACCCCACACCCCACCGTCAGGAGAGAATGGCATTGAAAGGACCAATGCTTCAGCTTCTTGTAGATTACCTGACCTTCCTAGAAGATCTATCATACAGGCATAATGCTTCAAGTTGGGTTTTATGGAATAGTCTTGCATTCTATTAAATAGACCCTTCCCTTCTTTGACGAGCCCAGCATAAGCACAAGCTGAGAGAAGAGCAAGGAAAGTGAGTCCATTTGGTTTAACATTTGATTTATCCATCTGCTGAAATATCTCCATAGCAGATTTTGCATGACCATTCATTCCATAACCTGAGATTATCACATTCCAAGATATTACATCCCTCTCTTTCATTGTGTTGAACAATTTTCTTGCTTTTTCAAGTTGCCCACATTTTGCATACATTTCAACCAATGCAGTGGCCAGAGAAATATTAGACTCAATCCCTCTTTCCTTAATGTAATGGTGAATCCTTTCTCCTTTCTCAAGAGATGCAAGATGAGAACAAGCCGAAAGCACTACTGAGTTGGGTTGCAAGTTTTCTGAAATCATATCTTCAAAGAGGGCTACAGCCTCTGCATAGCGCCCACAATAAGTATAAGATGAGATCAATGTGTTCCATGTGATGATATCCCTCGGTGTCCCACAAAATATTTTCCATGCAATATTCAAATTTCCAGCTTTCACATACATGTCCATGAGTGAACTAACTACCATGACATTTTCATCCATTGAATGTTCAATTATGTAGCAGTGAAGTGAACGGCCAAGATAGGTGCCTCCCAGTTGGGAACATGAAGAAACCATAGAGACCAAGCTATTTGAATCTGGTTCAATGCCAATCCATTGCATCTCTCTAAACAGTTCTATGCACTTTGCTTCCAGCCCTACCATACTGTAGCCAAAAATCATATTGTTCCAAGAATCTTTGTTTGCTTCAGGTACTCTACGAAAGAGCTTCTCTGCAAGAGATAATAATCTAAACTTGCAATACATAGACAATAATGCATTATGAACCATCATATCCAATACATAGTTCTGCCTTATGAGTTATGATTAATCCATGAAAGGCTTTTCCTTCAGAGACAATCATGGAATTACCAAATCCCAAAAGTATGGAACTGATAACTATTCCATCTGGGCACATTTCATTCTCCTGCATTTCCCAAAAAAAACTCAAGCCCTCAGTCATAAGCCCAAATCTTGAATAAATACTAATGAGTGATGTCCATGAGAGAAGATCTTTATTAGTTACTTCACAAAAAGAATGGTAAGCTTCTCCAGGGATCCCGCACTTGGAATACATGGACAAAAGCGAAGATTGAACAACTTGTGAACACCCAATTCCGGCTTTTACTATTAAACCATGTAAGCATCTACCTTCAACTAAAGCACCCAGGTTCCCACAAGCTTGAAACCCACCTTCTAATGTTCTAAAAGTCGGTCTCTCACCATCCCCACCCACGCTATGCATATCACAAAGACACTCCAAACCCTTCTCACTCTCATTATTCTGCACATACCCAATCACAAGTGCGGTCCAAGCAACCACGTCTCTAACACACATTTCATCAAACATAAGATATGCATCATCCATTTGAGCACACTTGACATACATATACACAAATGAAGACCCAACCGCGGAATTCCCCGCGAAGAGCCCGAGTTTCAAAACCAACCCATGAATGTTCTTGCCATGGTCTAGCAACATCAACTCAGCGCAAGTAGAAACAACCATTGGAATGGTAAATTGGTCAAGTGGGGTATCAAATGCTCGCATTTGGAGATGAAATTCAAGGGCTTGAGAGTAATTGCCATTAGAGAAGTGAGATTTGATCACAGAGTTCCAAAGAAATGTGTCTTTGGGAGACACTGAGTCAAACACTTTGGTGGAAGAAGTGGGTTTGTTGAGAGAGGAATAGAGAGAGATAAGCTTTGAGGCTATGAACAGGTTGTTTGAGTTGCCACTGGCGATGATGAGAGCATGAGATTGGAGGAGAAATTGGAGCGTTGAGGTTTGGTTAGAGAGGAAGTAGTTGAGGTGACAGTTAAGGTAGTTGGAAGTTGAATATGTAGAGAATAGAAGAGAGGAGGGAAAGCGTTTGAAAAGGTGGGTGAGTTTTAGACACAGCATGGGAGCTCTCTAACGACTATGCTGCCAGAGCTGGGCTTTTAGGCTTGTAAATGGGATTAGCCAGCTTTATACAATTAATTTTATTTTTTTATTAATTTCAATATATAACGTAAACTCCTAGTGATAGTAAGATATCAATTAATTTTGGTGTGAGTGAAAATTGAATTTCAAATTTTTTATTCAACTAATTTTACCAGTTGAGTTAATTAAAACTCACTTAATTAAAAGTTAATAAAAGATAATAGGATTATTTAAGGACATTGAGAAAGAAAAATGAATATATTAGACATTGGACTATTACTGAAGTGATGTGAAAAATGATATCCAAAATGAGGACGGCATGATTACAAACTTCAAGTGAACTATTTTATATTAGATTTTTATATCATTCTTCATTTCTTCTTCTTAACACTCTCTGGCATGTAAGAATACTAATACTAAAAAAATATTGACCAAAACTTGTAACTAAAACGAATTCACCTGCCTAAAACTAACCAAAATAAAATTCAAATAATACACCAGAAGGCACCAAAAGACGTATGTAAAAAAATTATGTTAAATGAACTTTTTTATCCCTTACAGAAGTATAAAAAAAAAGAGAAAACATTGGGTCAAGAGCTGACCCGCCACGTTACCCCTTTTTTTTTTTTCAGCAAAAACATAATCCTTAAGCCTCTCTCCCTCTCTTTCTCTTCTCTCCTCACCTGATCTCTCCATCTTTGAATCAAACCCACAACCTCCATGGCCGGAGCTTCAAAGCTCAACACAAGCCACCAGTCTCGTGGCCTGAGTTTATTGCCCAACGACTCTTTCTTGTGGAAAAATGGCTAGCGCTTTGTATTTCAATACAATGGTTTTTTTTTGTTTTTTTTTTAATTATTTTCTTTAACCAAAAAAAAAAAAAATTTCAATACAATGGTTTTGTTGTTGCTAATGTAATATAATTAACTCAACTGAACAAAGGGCACCATATGACCAATTGTGTTTCTTTGGTTGTCTACTTAACATAACCCTTAAACTTTCCTATGTTCTGGATTGTCTTAATGATGTTTGGTTGATTCAATAATTAAAGTAGACTTATAATTTCTTGTGCTGCGTGAATTAATTTTGTAATACTGTTTCAATGATTAAACTAATGAATCCAACTATCCAAGTGTCATAGCTGGAGGGTTAGTATCTATTGCTTGAATTTAGAACTAATATTCTCGAATTTGATCATTGCTAGAAATAATGAGATAAAACTAATGTTAATTTATATTTGGCATCTGAAAGTTGTTTCTGTAGGCATTTTACTTGAATTCTAGCAAAATGAGGCCCATTATGTTTTTTATTATTTTTGTTATTGTTTCCTTGGTGGAGTTATATACTTGAATTCACGCAGCACAAGAAATTATAAGTCTGAATCAACCAAACATCATACAGGCAATCCAGAACATAGGAAAGTTTAAGGGTTATGTTAAGTAGACAACCAAAGAAACACAATTGGTCATATGGTGCCCTTTGTTCAGTTGAGTTAATTATATTACATTAGCAACAACAAAACCATTCTATTGAATTTTTTTTTTTTTTTTTTTTTTTTGGTTAAAGAAAATAATAATAATAAAAAAAACAAAAACAAAAAACCATTGTATTGAAATACAAAGCGATAGCCATTTTTCCACAAGTCTATGCTGCCATTTACAAGAGCAAAAGACCCAACTTCTTGTAATAAACGTTCAAAATTGGGCCGATTTCTCACCCCTTTCTTTTTTTGTAATCAAATATGGAACCCAACCTTATGGGCCTGACAATAAATCTAATATGAGTTGGACCAACCCCATTACAAACAAACGAAAACAAGCCTATTTAGGCATTCAACATATAGATTCATAATTCATAAATTTAACTTGAACCTTAATCGTATGTTCATTGTTTATTAATTTATGTTTCAATACTTTTGATTATCTAATTTTTAATCTCTCTAAGAAAACTAATTTTGTATTTTAATTTTTTAATTAGATCTTACTCTAAGGAGATTTTCTTTTCTTCATTAAAATCAACATTTATTTTTCCTTTAAAAAAAGCATTTATTCCTCACTTTCAAACTGGTTGATTTGTTATAAAATAGTAATTGGCAAATTTTTTTATAAGGAGTAACTAATCTGTTCCTATGTATAATAGAGAAGTGAGATTTGATTACGGAGTTCCAAAGAAATGTGTCTTTGGGAGACACTGAAGCAAACCCTTTGGTGGAAGAAGTGGTTTTGTTGAGAGAGGCATAGAGAGAGATAAGCTTTGAGGCTATGAACAGGTTGTTTGAGTTGCCACTAGTGATGATTAGAGCATGAGATTGGAGTGATGAGGTTTGGTTAGAGAGGAGGTATTTGAGGTGGCAGTTAAGGAGGAGGTGTTCGCAGTGCGGTTTTGGGTCATTTTTAGCACTGCACTTTATTTTTGCGGTTACATATGTTGTACAGTGCAATGCTGTACGGTTTAGAGTTTAGCCAAAACCATAACCGCACTGCACCTCACCTTATTTTTGCGGTTATATGTGTGGTGTGGTGTATAAGATGCGGTTTGAACAGCTTAAAGTCAGTATAATTTTCAAATTTTGGGCTTTTCCTACCCAACCCAAAACTAATTTTTCCTTTTGTTTTGGGCCAAGTTTTAAACTATTTATTGAGCTAGTTTTTCTTTATTTTGGACTAGCTTTCCTAGTCAACACTTGCTAGAGTTGTCAAACTTTTTTTTTATTTTTTATTTTTTAACTAAGGTTATTAAACTATTAATAATATATTTATTATTAAATATATAAAGAGGGTGCGGTTTGTGCAGTTTTCTTATTATAAAACTGCAAACCGCACTGCACCATGGGGTGCGGTGTACTATTATTACTCACAGTGCGGTGTGGTTATGCCATTTTGCAGGCGATTTTTTGCAGTTTTTGTGGTTTGTGTAGTTTGGTGAATACTCCTAGTTAAGGTAGTTGGAAGTTGAATATGTATATATACGTATTGATTTTAGCAATTTTGGTTTAATAAAATAACACTTAGCCCCTCCTTAACAATATCATCGTTCCTCTTAAAGGTGATAAACAAATTATGAATCTAAAATCCAAAAATAATTGAAACTAGCAAACCTAAAAAAATTAGCCTAATAACAAAATCAGCTAAAGAAAATTTAGCCCAATCAACCAATTTTACCCCCCCCCCCCAAAAAAAACAGTTTGGCCCTTAAAAAAAAAAAAAATCAAAACTAATCTACAAATTAAACTATTTAGTCATTCCATCAAATTCCAGCTATGAATGTCATTAAAATTAGCTTTTGCAACAAATCGAAGATGAGTTTTTAACTAACGATTTGATAATATTCATTGATGGAAAGAAACATAGTTGCAATATTTAGTACATATTCAATCATAAATGATTTACAAGATTTTAAAATAAAAATGTTGAATTCCTTTTTTATAAATAATTACATTGTAACAATAATTTTGTGTTTTTGCTTTTGTGAGGGCAAGCAAACCAAGCATGTTTATTTGATTATGGGCCATGCCCGAGAACGAGCAAATACCTGAGGACGGTTAAAGTGTTTGTGTAAACCTAAGTCAACAGGTTGAGGAGAAAAGAGGAGAGTGACGAAGCAATTGAGGTTCCCGAGGAACCAAGCCATCTCGGGAGAGTTTTAGGGAGTTAACCATTTTGGAAAGTTAAGCTTCAGGGAAAGTGGCAGAATTGAGCCAACAACAAAAGAAGAAATATTTAGGAAGGAGACTGTCACCACCACATTAAATACACTACACCAAATGAACTCGCCGCATTTATGGAGAAATGACACCTGAACAGTGTCATCCCAGCTCACAACTCCTCACAAAGCTTTCAGGAGGTCTTGATGGGATAAGCATCGCAAGGATTTCCTAAGAAATCAACAGGTGGAAGGCTGAGATGTAGAGGTGAGGAACTATATAAGGAAATGAGCACCATAAAAATGAGGCATGTAATCTGAGAAGAAGAAAAAAGACTTCTATTCCAGAAAAAGCTTGATTAATATAAGAACACTCCATCCTCAGACTTGACCGATGAGTGATATTTTTACCAATTTGCATGTTTGATCATATTGATTTGGATCCTATTCATTGAGGCCTGCATTTAATTTGCTAAGTAGTTTCCTGGTGAGACCCACTCTCTAACAAATTCATTGTTTTGGGCTTATTGGGTTGGCATCCACTGTTCTTGGTGGGCTGAGGTTCTAATTCTAGTCCTTACAACTTTATTGATAGTTTATTAATATTATATAAATACTCATTTGAAATATATATACACACACACTAACTTTAAGTCATGACTTCGTCACAACTAACATATTTCTTTAATCTCAAATCACTTTGAATTTCTCCACCACACAAGAGCTCATTGTAAGTTAATAGTTTTTAGCCTTTTTAAAAAAAAATATTTTTTGCTTGCAAATCAAATGAGGGTATAGACCATCTAGTAATGGAGTGTGACAAGGTATATGTATTATTGGGTTGGCATCCACTGTTCTTGGTGGGCTGAGTTTCTAATTCTAGTCCTTACAGTTTTATTGATAGTTTATTAATACTAAATAAATACTCATTTGAAATATATATATACACACACTAACTTTAAGTCATGACTTTGTGACAACTAACATATTTCTTTAATCTCAAATCACTTTGAATTTCTCCACCACACAATAGCTCATTGTAAGTTAATAGTTTTTAGCCTTTTTAAAAAAAATATTTTTTGCTTGCAAATCAAATGAGGGCATAGACCATCTAGTAATGGAGTGTGACAAGGTATATATATTATGGAAAGCTTTTTCAAGCCGTGAGTTAACCTGGACTAACAAGGATTGCTAACTCAGCAGCAGCCCATGAATCAGTTCAATGGGCTTTGCTTTAAAGAACAATTGTATGCAGGAATAATTATCCGCAGAAATTTGTGTTGGCTCTGATGCATGAATCTTGATGACTGTACTGTGTAGTTTTGGACCATGAAAAGTACAATTGCTCCAAATGATTCATGGATGTCAATGTCATGTAAGTATCAAGTCAGCATCAAAATAGTTGGGGCTAACACTAATTTAACTAAAAAAGTAATAGTCATGTGTTTGCAATTAATTGCATTTGACCTCTCGAATTTGTGATGGTGATCATATATAGACTTTGGACTGCGTCATATACTCCTTTATGTTTTAATCTTGTTAACCAAAAACAATGCAAATGGTACCAGTATTGACCATTTACTCATCTTAATCAAAACAGGCATTCTCGCAAATGGTTTCTCACTGAGATCCCATTACACGACAAACTAAAGGCCTAACATTTTTGGCTTTTTCCAATATCTTATCATGATAATGCATATATGTCTGTTCCACTAAGTTACTTCGAATGCAAAATTGCTAATTTCCAAAAGAGACAACAACTTGATAATGCTATAATAAGTCTCTATCGTGCAAGATTTGAACCTTTTGATGCAGATCATGAATCCCACTTCTCTGGATTGCCAATATATATATATATATATATAATTCTGTTTTTGAGTAGAATATAGAAACGAAATTAGGAGAAAAATGGTAAAGATTAAGATCCAATTTTAGTATAATACCTGTTTTTTTACATACTTTTCAAAACAACACATATCAAATTATTTATTTTATACTACATTTCATTAAAATATCTATTTTCCTTGATTTTTAAAATTATTTATCCTTCTTCACACACAGCCACCATTTACTCTTTTTCTTTATTCTTGAAATACATAAAGAAATAATAAACAACTAAATACAAAATAAATAATGTCAATATAAATTTACACCGTTATTGTAATAAACTTATAAATTTACATAATTATACACGGATTGATATTGATCATATCTATGCAAAACTGTGCACATTTTATATATTTTTTTTTCTATTATACACGAACTGCCTGATTTGAATGCCTTAGTGGGTTTTCTTGGGTCCTACAACTTGGAAAAAAAAAAAACATCATTACGATCTATAATAAGGGATAATGTGGTATAATTATTATTAATGGACCATAAAAATGATTAATTCTGAAATGTGTGGTGAGTCTCGTGACTGGTGGGCACTCTCGAAGTTTGATACCTTAATTGACTTGACTTGAGCATAATGGTAGGTAATGTTTGCCTTTACTGGACTGTTCAAACTAATTCAAACTATGGTAGGTAATGTTTGGTGGTTCGTATCCTTTTTTTTTCGGTTCCTCCCTCCAAGAAACTTTAAGTTTGAGGTTGGTATGTGTAAAACCGAAAAAATGGTTGTTTATAACTTTAGAAAAATGCTAATAGATACTTTTAAGGTATTAGTTAATAATTCAATTAAATAAAGTTTTTAGGGAAAAAAATCATTAGTATTTTGATAGTTTTTTCTATTTTTCATAAAAGTGGTGTGAAAACTTTTTTAAAATAGATTGTTAACCAATACCCTAAGAACACCCATTAGCATGACCCATAACTTTATATCAATAACTTTTTGAACATGTTTCACATTTTGCTACCATAATAACAGGAGAAGAAAATGTAGAAGAAAGAGGAATGGTAGGAAAAAAAATAGTGGAGATAATTAAGTTAAAAAAAATTAAAAAAACTCTGGATATTTTTATAAATTATAAATTCGCTAGAATTTAAACTTAAGATGTTTAATTAATTTTTAGTATAGGCACAATTTGAATTTCAAATATCATAATTGATGACAATAAACTTTATTGGCTATGTGCATTAGTGATATTAATTCTTGAAAAGTCTTGATATATATATATAAATATATATATATTTTTTTTTTTTGAGAAGATTGAAAAGTCTTGATATTAACCACCGGATCTTTGACAAATCATGATGACAAGACCCATTGACGATGTTAATAAACTTTATGGATGAAACAGTCCCCTCTTTCTCTCTTCTCTTTGTTTTTGTTTTATGTTACACAAATGAATTTTATCTCTCTCTTTGTTGTTCATCAAAAAAAAATCTCTCTCTCTTTGTTTTCTGTATTATGTTACACAAATGAACAACCATGATGGGAAAAACTATAATAAATCCAGCATGACAAGAGAAGTAAGGATGGCAAAAATTTTCTATCCCACTTTACTCTACGCAGGTTTTCCTTGTCTCGAAAAGATGACGGGAGAGGAACAGGTTTTGCTTGTCCTGTCATGTCTTGCCCTATCCCGCCATGAAAGTGTTTATTATGTTTTGATTTAATATACATTCATATATAATTTAATTTTTTATACATATGATAACCATAAGAGAAATATTACGTACATAACATTTTCACAATAAATCATAAGAGGTATGTTGTTATTTACTATTATTAGTGGGCAAAAAAATAATTTTAGTAGTAACTTAGACAATGTCATTTGAAAAAACCTATACTTCATACATAAGATTTTTTTTTTTTTTTTTTAATTTAATAACTGAAAGAGGAGGAATTTAAAAACTTAAATATCATCATTTGAAATACTAAAAAAAAAAATCAATTGAGCAATACAATAAGTATTGGTCAATGGTCATAGATAACATTTGTATATTTGCCTTACATTTCAGTAGTCAACAATGTTGCTTTCTTTTTAGTTATAAGTCATCCATTAATTATTGGCGTGAACATCTTGTGGAAAGTTTAAGTAATCAATATTCAATAGTATACTAGACCGTATGCTTTAAGCTAAAAAGAAACATATTAGTTTAATTAAATTTACAAAAGTAATTCATATTTTTCTACCTGATCCATCAATTTTAATATTTCAAAAATTACAGATGAAAACATTTTAATTTTCCAGCATAAAAAAAAATTACTTTGAAAATATCATGACATGGGATTGGATATTTAGTAATATAGAAAGAAATAATAACGCAGATATACACATAAATCCATTTGAACACAAGTAAAAATTCAATTGGATGGACCCATGTTACATTTTTTATTCTTCTTTAATTTGTAAATGTTCTTTTTTTTTTTTTTTTTTTGGTGGACTGGTTTGCGGTAAGAGCATTCACATCAGTTCTTCTAAATTTTCTGTCTATTTTACTCGAAAAAACCTACTTTTTCTATTTTACACATCCACTTTTACAAAACACCCACATTAGTTTATCTATTATACACATTTATTCAATAAAATATTCATTATTTTACTAATTTTTATTATTCACTCCCTCACTGCCCCTCTCTCTCACAGACGCACAGCCACCATCACCACCCAGCCACCATCACTACCATCATCAGAAACCAAAGAAAAATCAGATCAACCCACACATACCAATCAACCCACATACTGATCAACCCACACATACCGATCAACCCACACGAAAAATCAGATTCAACATCAGATCAACCAACACCGATCAACCCACACAAAGAAAAATCAACGCCGATCAAAACGCCATCGTTTCCATGCCTCCACGCCTCCACACATACCCAGATCAACCCACAACCCAAATCAACCCAGACCAAGCAAACCCACACAAACCAAGACCAACCCACACCATAAACTCAGATTAAACCACCATCGAGACCTCTCCACGTCGCCGCCATCGATCATCGACCCAAACCCACACTGCCACCATCAAGACCACGCCACGCGCCGATGTCGCCACGCTGTGACCCACAGCACCGATCTCGCCATGCTGTGAACTCCGGTGGCATGCTTTGAACGAGAGAGAGATGTGAGAGAGGGAGAGAGAACTGAGGATGAAAGGATGGGGAGAGTTTTTTGTGAGAGAAATAAAGAGTGCACAGCGCCTGAGAGAGAGGGAGGTGAGAGTCAGGTGGAGAGGAGAGAGAAAAAACTATTAAAAAACTAAATACACATGTTACAGTGCTCGTGTAAATTTATATGGATACTGTAGCTCGTTGAAAAATTTAGAAGACTTTACACATTTTTAAACGAATTGATGTGAAGTGTTTTTTGGTTCAAAATGTGTAAAAGTGATCAAAAAATGTATTTTACACATTTATATAAGAATTGATGTGAATGCTCTAAGAATTTCCATACACAGAACTATAGTAGATAATTTTTGGAGTTGTTAGGATCACGAGTCCTTAATGTTTTTGTTATTTGCAAATTGCAATAATTGAGTTCTTGTGGTCGTGGAATCCATGCTCTTCTCCCAGTCAAAAGTGATGCTGAACTGTGGGGCCTGATATATTAGATAAGTTGTTTTTTATATTTATTTATTTAGATATACAGTATTAGATAACTTTTTTTTCTTTTTATTTTTTATTTTTTTTTGAGAAGAAGATAGATGAGTAGATAACTTAGAAAATGGTTTTGGAGACAAGATTATAAAAAGTGGGCCTTCAGTTTTTATATATTTTTTTGGTAAATAATTCTTCTGTTCAATATTATTATCACTTTATGAAAACATTCTCTTATTATTAATTTATTACATAGTATTAACTATTTGGAGTTTATAATTTAAGGCGACTTCAAGGACTCATAATTTTTACACATAATTTTCAAAACTATTCTATATAACATATGGTGATTGGCTGTTATTTTCATATAAATCTATTTTTTATCTTTACTACTCACAAACAACCACGTAGATAGTTGTGGAGCAAAAATGTGACATAGATTATAGTCCTAGAATTATTGGACACAAACAACCATAATCTTTGGCTTTGTACAAGGAGTTGGTATCCTTTTTCCCATCTAGGAGGACGCATATATAAATAAAAAATATATATCTATTTTGGTTCCTAATTTTTGGTACATATTTCAAAATGATCTCTAAAGTTATATGTATGTTATTTAGCTTTTAACTTTTTAATATTGTGTTAAGTAGTCATTGTCGTAAGTATCCAAAGGAAAAATATGACATAGTAAATCAAGAGACTAAAATAATAATTTTGATGCTAATTGATGAGATTAAAATAAATAGAGAAACAATATTACTTAGGCCAAGAATGTATTGATCCATTGTGATAAATTAACCAATTAATTAGCCAAGTAAATTAATTAAGTTAATTAACATGCACTACACGTGGTAACACAAACAAATCACTAACTAAGTTAACATGCAATGGAAAATAAATTGACACGGTGATTTGTTTACGAATGGGGAAAACTTACACGGCAAAAACTCCACCGGATGATTTTAAGGTCACCACTCCTGAGAATTCACTATTATTACAACAAGTAGTTACAAGTAAAGGAATCTCAGTATCTTATACCAACTTACAGTTGAATCCTTACCCCAATATCCAATTGGACTTATTATGTAGTGACAATCTCTCTTTTCAATGCACAGCTCCCAGTATGTGACTAACTAATTCGATGTGCAGATCCTAGTACGCGGCTTACACACCAACTTGAGAAGGATGTTGGCTACAAAATTCTTCAGTTCATCAACACGACGAAGATCATGAAGCTCATTGGTTACAAAACCCTACGGTGTACAAACACAACAGTTTCTTGAAGAGAAAGATAAACTAGGGCATATGTCTTTGGTTCACAATATGCTTGTGAAAAACTTTTGCATTGAGGTGCATCGGTTGTGATGACCCTTAAAATAATCCTTATATATGTTTAGGGTTGTGAGAAAAGAAAGCCTAAACATCTATACACGGATTGGATGAAAATCAGAACTAAAAATCTGATTTTCTTAAATCTCAATAGATACCCTATCTATCGAGCAGCTGTCAAGTATCGGGCTTAAACAGTCTTTTAAACCTCGATAGATACTAGCTGTCGAGTTTTAAAATCCAACACTTCTTCACTTGATTCTTGGATAAACTTGCATGGTTTTAACACTTGAACTTGAAACCTTGTTCCTTAAAGCATTAAGCACATCCTAAATCTACCCAATTACAAGTAAAATGTGTTTTGTCAAAAGATTAGCCAATTCTATATTGACATATGTTCCTAACATGATTCACACGTGTCCTAACAATTACATTAGTAATTGTTTTGTAATATTCATAAGGCAAAAGAGGGAAAACTCAATGTGGTTGAAAGGAGGGAAAAAGTGTCTAGTCATATGCAACAATATTTCAATCAACCTTAACCATGGCTTGTATTTAGGGATGGCAATTTTTCTCCACCTTGCTTAACCCGTCCCTCCCTGCTTCACCCCTCGTGGGTTTTTCCCACCCCGCAAAGGTGGTGGGGCGGGGATGGTGTAAGATTTTAGCCCCGCACCATGAGGCGGGGCAGAGATGAGTTTAGACTTTTAAACCCGCCCCGCCCCACCCCTCCTTGTCCCTACCTCGCTTCGCATTACTAAGGGTTATAATTGTAAATTTTTCATACCTAAAACCCTACTATTTAAACAAACATATCAATATTAGCTTATTTTATTATATCTAATGTGGCTCTTTGCCTTTATTTTGTTATGTGTTATATTATGAGATTTTTTATTATTATTATTTTTTATTGTTCTATTAAACACTTGGATATATTATTCAAATTTTTTTTTTTCTAAAAATTGATTTGATTTGATGGGATAAATTTAGTTGTAATTTCAAGTATATTTTTATTGAAAAAATAAGTTTCATTAAAAAAATTGTACTAGTTGTAGGGCAAATTAACAAAAAGTAGAGTTTTATGGGGTGGGGCAGGGCTTCGCAGGGCCCCAAAGGGCGGGGATGGGGTGAGAAAGTTTTCCCCGTCATGCGGGACAGGGAAGGGATGGGGTAAGACAAAACCATGTGGGGTGGGGATGAAGACCCCATCATTCGACCCTGCCCCGCCCCATTGCCATCCCTACAGTGGTACCTACCTTAATGGTTATTGTTTGCTAATTGTTATCCAATAAAAAAAAATGTATGTCATTTAAAATGTCTTAGATTTGTTTGAAATATAAAGAAAATAAAAAATGGATGAAAAATAATATTTCTTTTTCGTATTTTATAGAATTCCTATTCATGCATTTGAGGTGCAATATGTGTAATTAGTGAACTCTTGTTATACATTAATGACCTCTCTTTGTTTTTTGATTTTGTTTTGTTCAGATTTTTTGTTTTGTTTTATACATGATATAAATTCTACTCTAATCAAATTAAAATGTATATGTGTATGAAGCTCCCTCTTGGAGACTTGAATCTCAGCCATTGTCTTTTACACCGTACAAACACTTATACTTGTGGAATGACCATCGCACCAAGAGTGTGCGGTGGTACCTCTCTTTGTTAAAAGCAAGATGACTACTTTTTTTGTTTTGGTGATTTGTATTTTTTTAAATTGCTTGCATTTTTTTTTTAATGGTAATTGCTTACATCTTAGTTAAAATTTTATTTGTTTTTCCAAACAATTTATATGGATGCAAAGAAGTTAAGTAACGAGTATTGGGGATATATTAAGTTCAATATTATAAAGCCAAGTCTGATCTTATTGTGCAAACCAAGTCTAATATTTATACTACAAGTCTATTAATCAAAGTTAATGTATGGTTAGTTTAGGATTTAGTCTCCTATATAAATGCTCATATTGAGTTCACCATAACACATAAATTGTACTTCACTTATAATTAAAAATCTAACTCTTAAGGGTTTTCTTCATGAATATAGGTTGGTAGACCGAACCACATAACTCATTTTATTGCTTTTTTATGCTTCCGCTTCTACATCTATTTTCTATCTCCTCCAATTTATTTAACAATGACCAAGAAAAAGATTTACACAACACACCCACTCCGGACAGAGGGAAAATGATTTGTACCCAATAACCGTGAATGAAATATATGGCATGGCAAGTTGGCAACATTATTATCTCACTCAACAAATGACTTTCCTATGGAATTTAGAGCATCTCACACAACTTTAACGGATGAAAATTTTGAAAAAGAAAATAATTGTTGTTATTAAGCTATTAAAATCTTAGTGGATATAAATTAAAGAGTTCAAGTTGCGGAATTAGCAACATATTATAGTTATCTTTAAAAAAAAAAAAAGTCAAACGAATCCATCCACTTTGTAATTTTCAATTGATAGATTTTTACCTTTTAACTCCATAAATTAGAAGAAAAATCTAAACATTGGAAATCATGATTACTGCCAAACCAATAGAAGCAATAAAGTTATTTTCTATTTTATATTTGATTCCACTATCAACCACTTGCCAAACATTTTTATATATGCCATAATTCTTCACCAACAAGTGTGTTTATGTTGTACAATATGTTTGCAAACATGGAATATTATGTAGATTACTTCTAGTTTGTGTTATGCCTCATACTGTGTTTGGAATCTGCCAACATTGGCACCAATTTTGCACTAAATAATCTACAGTTTTTTTAGGCTGAATGAATAATCTATAGTTGTGCACTTGTGTTTTGTTTAATTACACTACATTGCTTGCAATATGAAATTAATAATTTATAATTTAAGGTGACCTCAACGACTCATAATTTTTCAAAACTATTCTATATAGCATATGGTGATTGGTTGCTATTTTCATATAAATCCATTATTTTATCCCCACCATTTACAATCAACCACGTAATTAGTTGTGGGAAAAAATGTGGCATAGATTGTAGTCTTAGAATTATTGGAGGCAAACAACTCTAATCTTTAACTGCGAGAAGTTGGTATCCAACAAAGACATAGAATCTATTTTGGTTCCTAATTTTTGCTTTATATTTCAAAATGATCTCTAAGGTTATAGGCATGTTATTTAACTTTTAACTTTTTTGAATTGTGTTAAATAGTCATTGTCGTAAGCATCAGAAGGAAAAATCTGACATGGTAAATTGAGAGAATAAAATAATAATTTTGATAATAATTGATGAGATTAAAATAAATAGAGAAACAATAATACATTAGGAATTGTTCTGAAATAATTATAAGGCAAAAGAGGGAAAACTGAATGTGGTTGAAGGGTGAGAAAAAATGTCTAGTCGTATGCTACAATTTTTCAATCAAACCATTTATGACATTTGCTATGGCCGGTACCTATCTTAATGGTTGGTTATAATTTGCTAATTGTTATCCAAAAATCAAAATAACAACAAAATGTATGTCATTTAAAATGTCTTATATTTGTTTAAAATATAAAGAAAATAAAAAATGGATGAAAAATAATATTTCTTTTAGTATTTTATAGAATTCCTAACTTTGTTCAGATTATAGGAAAGTCTAGAGACATAGAAGTTTTGACAAAAAAAAATTGAGATTTGCTGATATAATAGATTGTTAGTAATAGGTAAAAAAGTAATGTTAGTGATAGACCTAGATGAAAATTATTGAAAACTTATCAACTCAATATGTGTGAAAAAATTCATCAATTTTTGTGTGGGTATGTAGTATTACACTTAGATTATTTACGGGCAATCTAACATACACCTATTCATGCATTTGAGGTGCAACATGTGTAATCAGTGAACTCATGTTATACATTAATGACCTTTCTTTGTTAAAAGCAATATGACTGCTTTTTTTGGTTTGATGGTTTGTCTTTGTGTAAGTTGCTTGCATTTTTTTTTTTAATGGAAATTGCTTACATCTTAGTTAAAATTTTTGTTTGTTTTTCCAAACAATTTATATGGATGCAAAGAAGTTAACTAATGAGTGTTAGAGATATATTAAGTTCAATATTATAAGGCCAAGTCTGACTTACCGTGTAAGCCAAATCTAATACTTATACTACAAGTCTATTAATTGTAGTTAATGCATGGTTAGTCTAAGATTTAGCCTCCTATATAAATACTCATATTGAGTTCATTGTGACACATAAATTGTATTTCACTTATAATCAAAGATCTAATTCTTAAGAGTTTTCTTCATAGATGTAGTCGGTGGACCGAACAACATAATTCCTTGAATTGCTCATTTATGTTTTTGCTTTTACATCTATTTTCTATCTCCTCCAATTTATTTGAAAATGAGCAAGAAACAGATGTAAACAACACACCTACTCTGGACATAGGGGAAAGGATTCGTACATAACTGTGAATGAAATATACAGCATAGCAAGTTGGCAACAATATTATCGCACTCAACAAATGACTTTCCTATGAGATTCCAATCATCTCACACAACTTTAACAAATGAAAATTTTCGTAAAAGAAAAGAATTGTTGTTATTGAGCTATTAAAATCTTAGAGGATGTAAACATTTTTTTTTAAGCAAGCCGAAAAGCCAATTTATTTAATTGCTAAAAAATCAGATACATAAACTTATAAATGTCAGGAGGAACAGACTCCATCCAAACTAAAATAGGAAAAGAAAATAGTGCCCTCTTGACTAGAGCATGTGCCATAGCATTGCCTTGCCGATGTGTAGAAATAATAGTTCTAGAGAAAATCAATTGAAGACACGATGTCTTGAATCAAGTGACCACAGGATGGATGATGGAAGCACTAATTTTTGATAGCCGAGATAACTTCTAAATCTCCTTCAAAAATCAAACCGTGCAAATCCAATTCTTGTACAAAATGGATAGTCCTCCTAGCTGCAAGAGTTTCCAAAGTCTCGGATACTTTAGTTTAGTGGATATAAACTAAAGTATTACTTTGTTACTATTATTTTTTTAATAGATAGAGTTCAATTAATAATTTAAATCTAGAAGATAATTAGATAAAGTCAAATGAATCCATCCACTTTGTATTTTTCAATTAATAGTGTAAGGACACGTTTTGGAAGCCCAAAAGATAAAAAGATTACGGCCCAAAGAGCTCAACACAATGAATTTGTAGAGAGTGAGCTTGAAACTATACTTCAATGAGTTGGACAACAATCATAATGGGTTAAAGATGACAAGAAAACAAAGATAAATAAGTTTCGTGCATAGAAAATCTTCCTTAGCAAAGTCCGAGGAGAGTAACTCTTGTATATATTTCTCTTAAACTTGATTATAATTACAGTTCTTATTCCTATAGTCTTTTTTCTACAGATTCTCCAATGATCCCTTTGTAATGGGGTTGTTCTTCTTTATATTCTCCTATTTTGCTTCATCTCCACCCTTCACGTGTAGGTCAAGTTGCTTGCTTTGATTCTTGTCCTATCAGCACTTTCCTGAAGTCTTTGAGGGTAGCTATAAAGTTGAATATCACTGTTCAGGTATCACCTCCACATTAATGCGGCCAGAGAGTTAACTGCAAAGCATTTAATGCGGTAGCAGCAGCTTTCTCTTAGATATTTCTTAGCTTCCCTTTGTCCTATTCCCTCCTAATGTTTATCCTTACCAGTAGAATTGTCCGAAGTGTTGCTCTTGACGACAGATCAAACCTTCTGACCTTTGCTCTGCTTAGCCAAGGGGGCATTTCTCCTCGGACTACCTTTCCAAACCTTCATGGCCAGAATCCTTCCATACCTTACTAATTTGTATGTCTTAGCTAATGTCTAACTGTCCTCGGACTGTTGAATGTCCTCGGACAAGGTCCATGGCCCAATATACACCCCTGGGCCTTCCATCCCCACAAATAGAGTTTTAACTTTTAACTCCATAATTAAGAAGAAAAATCTAAACAATGGAAATCAGGATTACTACCAACCCAATGGAAGCAATAAAGTTATTTTCTATTTTAAATTTGATTCCACTATCAACCACTTGCCAAACATTTTTATATATGCCATAGTTCTTCACCAACATTAAGTGTGTTTATGTTGCACAGTATGTTTGCAAACGTGGAATATTATGTAGATTTTAGTTTGTGTTATGCCTCACAGTGTTTGGAAATCAACATTGGCACCAATTTTGCACTAAATAATCTGCAGTTTTTTAGGTTGAATAAATAATCTGTAGTTGTGCACTTATGTTTTGTTTAACTACCCCATTACACATACATTGCTTGTAGTATGATGTTAATTTTTTTTTATGAGGCAGTATGATGTTAATTTTTTTTTATGAGGCAGTATGATGTTAATTTTTTTTTAATGAGCTAGTATGATGTTAATTGATACTTATTATCTAGCCAACATTTAAACATATACTTTTTAAAGTTTTATTTTGTTTAACCACCCCATTAGTCCATTACACGTACATTGCTTGCAGTGTGATGATAATTGATACAATATTTATTATCAAGCCAACATTAAAGCATATAGTCATTACAAGTACATTGCTTACGCTATGATGATAATTGATACAATATTTATTATCAAGCCAACATTAAAGCATATATATATTTTAAATTTTTTATGTAGGCAAGAATATAATCCAAATGCCTTATTCTGGTAAGAAAATTTATAAATAATTAAAACCCATGTTAGGATCATATGACGTATGTGTTGGTAAATCCAAGTCAAAATGCATTTTGATGTAATTAAGTTGTTAATTTTTTAGTGTCCAATTTTGGTTTGAAGATTAGCATTGAAGACACACGAAAACAATACAAGAAACAACACAGGAAAGTGGAAGTTGTGTTGCCACGATACTAGGCTTGACACCACTCGATCAATCAAGCCACGAGATTTCAATTTTATCTGTTACGACCCATGATGACTTGGCTAACTTGGAATTCGTGCATTAAGGTTTCAGAAGGTTTTAATACTATTTTTAATAACCGTCATCATAGAGAAGAACACTGTACACTTGGAGAAGCAGCTGCAACATTACGTGTGTCTAGGATTTTGTACCAAATTGTGTCTTTTAAAACATTGGAGATTAAGTGCTCATGTGAAGACATTTGCACCAACATCTTTAGGAATCAAAAGTGGTGATAGTGTGTAAGTTATACGAGAATTGGGTATCCTTGTATCGAAGTGATCCACAACGTAGAAGAGTCCAACTAGGTTGGAGTTAAGCTTGATAGCATTAGTAAGTTCTACTATAGGCAGCAACTTTGAGATAGGGTATATTTCTTGTTGCTGTAACTTCAATTTTTATCTTAGTGGATTCTTCAAGTTAGTGGTAACCTTCAAGTTAGTGGTAACCTTCAAACTACCCTCATTGGGTTTTTATTCGGTTAGACTTTTCCCTATTATGACCAGATTGCTGTGTCAAATTTATTCTCCACTATGCTTTAGTTTTGGCGATCTGGCTATGCCTATCACATATTCATCAAGACTTGTGCGTAATCGAATTAACTAATAACTTGGTTGATTAAAATAATCTAGAGTTTATCAAGAGTCTTGTAGATTAATTGGTTGGTACCTCCTGAAGTGTCTTTGGCAACTAGATTCAAATTCCTTATATTTTCTTATTCTATCTATCAATTATTAAAAAAAAAAAAAATTCTAAAGGTCAAAAACGATTTCACTTCAACAACCCACATTAAACATGATATTTAAAGCATCAAATCTTTGTCTACAATTCCACAAATGACACTATAGTATATATAGTAAATGCAACACTAATAGGAAGAGAATGAATGATTCACCCATGTGGATCACAGTTAAACTAAACATGCGATGGCTCTATAAAAAGGGGGAGCTGAATCTAGAAGATCAAACAAAAAGTAGAGGGGCCTCCACCTCCATTGTCCAGGCCAGCCCTGTCTGTTTTAGACTGCTTCGCACAAAAAGTCTTGTTAGAACTTTGGAATTTTGTACAGCACGCGCTCAAGAAAATTTCTAAAAAAAACAAAACAAAATCATGTAATAAATGTGGTCTACAATAGTCTAATAGATATTATTATTGCGTGGACCCTCCAGTGAGTGAGAACCACCCTTAGTCTTGGTCATGCCAATCAGGCCAACAACAAACACATCCAACCACAACTTTTACATTCTTTTTTGTTTTTCTTTCTAACCCCTAAATTACACTAGAGAAAAAGAAGGTCCTCTTTGCTTTAGCTCTTTCAGATTTGTTTTGCTGTTCCTGGATTTTTAATACAAGGACAACGCTACACAACGCAACACTTTCTTTCTTTCTTTCTGAGAGTTATCTCTCAGTTCTCAGCGAAGCCAGCTTGGCTACTTGAATATTCAATTCTTCGATAAATGAAGCCCTAATTATGATGATAAGATCCTTTTGATTCAGTTCCTCTTCCAGAACATTCCTTCACCAATCTCAAACAGGTACTTCTTCTTCTTCTTCTTTGAAATTTTGTTATCAATTTCTCATTTCTATGTTTCAGTTTTGAAGAAACCGGTGGATATTGTATTAACGTAATTTGTAATTTTACTTCCATTGCTTATTACCTGAAAAGGAAAATAGATACTAAAATTTGACTTACCAGTCGTTGAAATTGGAAGCTGTGTACGGACCAGAAATAGTTTTTAATCTCTTTTAACTGTTTGATTCTTTTTACCGACGGTTAATTTTGAATCTGCTGTAGGAATATGAAATATATATATATATATATATATATAGAGGTTTAAGGTATGGGCTCAAATTCCGTACGAATTTTTTTAGTTGAAGAAATTTGGTTTTTACAGTTTGTCCTGTGTTATATATCTAACTTGACGCGATAAGGCCAAGAGTCTGGTAGCTCAACTGGCATCTCCTAGTGTTTCTAATGGAGCCGTTCAGGTTCAATTCCCACTCCCCATTGTTGTAACTATCGAATTATTGAAAAAATAAAATTTGAGGGTTAATATTCACAAGTCTTAGTTTAAGACTAGATTTTACCACATCATTAACATTAGAGGCGTTGCTGAAACTGACTAAGTTTATCTACCATTTGGATTGTCTAGCCGCATAATAGATATATCGCCTCTGCATGCCTTAAGATTCGTTTATGTTATATAGTGTCTGTTTTTAAATCTAACAGTTTGCTGTTTGATGCTGGGATGTTTTGCAGCGATGGCTCGCGTTATTGTGTTTATCGATCATTATGGATTTCGTTTGTGTTTGTAGCTGGAATTGATATCGTTGAAGATGGAGCTGTTTTTCGCCATTTTGATATTGGCTTGCTTGCCATCGTTTGTATTGTCTAATTTCCAAGGTACAAGGCTGTGTCCTCATGACTCTTAATTAGTTCAGACAACATATAGCTATGCTAAGTATATTTATTCTTTTCAATTTCATTAGCAGTTTACATGTCATCACAGAAATAGCTCGGTTAAGTGAGTCTAGTACTGTAGAAAGATTGAATATCTGCAATTTCTTCTCTATTTCTGATTGTCTATGTTTTCCTGAAGTTTGCATTTTGGTACCGATGTACTGACGTTGACATATTACCTGAGTGGTGAAATTTCCTGTGCTCTGTTTCAGGTGATGCCCTGTATGCATTGAAGATTTCATTGAAAGCTGATAAGCTCACAAGCTGGAACCAAAATCAAGTTAACCCTTGCACTTGGGTTGATGTTACTTGTGACACTAATAATAATGTTATTTCTTTGTAAGATACTATTTAATGTACTGTTTCCTTATGTTAATCATGTCATGCTTGATCAAAATATTTCCAACAAATCATCGATTTTGTGATTTGTGCAAGTTTCTATGCTTTACTGGCTTATCTTAATACCTTATGTCTGGTCTATGCTTACATTATTTTTTTCTTGCAGATCATTGTCATCAATGGGATTTAGTGGAACCTTGTCCCCACAAATAGGAAATATAAAGACCCTTACATCTCTGTAAGTATTAAAAGAATTAGTTCAGCCAATGTCAATTTTAAAACAACTTATTGATTCTTTAAGCTGTGGTAGGCTTTAGTACTTTTGTTAATTTTGTCTTTTCCTTCCAAAGGAGAATTTGGTTATTGTGGTAAAAAAGCATGGTTGTTAAAATCACTAGGATGTACAATTCCACTTCACCAAAAAGACTAGGATCGTTCTAGAATCGTTGGGCCAGCGAGATTGGTTTGGGATCATTTAGGATCAGAAGGATTGTATGATCCAAAACCCTTAGGTAAGATCTGCAATGCCCCTAACCCCTTCCCAAGATTGAAACTCATTAAAACATAACACTATTCTTCATTGTCAGTTTCACAAACCAAAGCACATGTAATAATATAATAGACAAAGAGAGAGATCTGAGAAATGATACATTGAACATAGAAAGTATTGGTATATGGGTTTTAGAGAGAGAGAGAAAGGATGGCTTGAGAGAGAGGGAGGGTTTTGGGAAGATTTTTCTATACTCATTCAAATCTCCCCCAATTTCAGCCTGATTCCTGCCTTCCTCTACTATTAATATTTTTTTCCTTTGCCATTGGTTTGAATCTCAAATTTGTGTGCTGTACATGTAGCTGTATTGCTGTGTGAAAGAGGAAGTTCCTATTCAATGGTTTTCTTGTTCCTTCTTAATAAATGTATATATTTTGTCCTGATGATTTCCTCTGTGTCTGTGATATTTTCCCCCCTAAAGGACAACGAGGAACCAGTTATTTCATGTAAATATGTTTATATAGGCATAACATAACGAGAAAAGAATGTTTATTAATTTATTTTTTTAACCAAACAATCATTGACCACTTTTTAGAGAAAATATGCAAAGGATACCTTACAAGATTTTTTGAAGGAATAATCATTGACTGCTGTTTGGTCAAAGAATCACTTATCAAAAAAGATGTTTTAACCAAACAATCATTGACTACTGTATGCACCAGTAAACCTTAAGTTGTGATGATATTATCTCCTGAGGAATTCAACAAGAGTATCCAAAAATTCTTCAGTATGCTCTTATTTTTAATTATTATATAAAAAAAAAATTTATTTTTTGGTAATTAAAAAAAAAAGGAATTCTTTAACAGTAATAAATTAGGAAAACGATTGAATAATGAATAACCTGATGTATTCTAGTCATTAGAGCTAAAGACAAAATGATTTTTTTTGACATCAGGTGGATTTTGAACTGTGTTTCTCTAAGCCAATTTTTTTTTTTTTAATGAAACTTGATGGAGGTGAATATTTTGTTTTGTTTTTTTGTTTTTGTTTTTGATTTTGTTTTTGTAGTGAATAAGTTTTTGTCTCTGTCATTCCATAGATTACTTGGTGGTTGTTTTAAATATATGGTGATTACTTCTAAATCATATTTTAAGAAACAACAACAACCAGTACACTCAGAATGATGACTTCTGTTCCTGTTGTCCCAAAATAGAAGGGAGTTTTCGAACAAAATAAACATAACATCTTCCTAATATGCTCTTGGATGAGCCAGGAAAGGTGGTTCAAGTTTGAAAAGAGTTGGGTTCAACTTAAAGGGTAATATAGGAAGTTAAATGGGTTAGTGCTTTCATTTTTAGAATCACAAATATTGTGACAGTCCAATATGGAAAGCATTCCATCTATTTTGGGATGGAGGGGGGAATAATAAAGTTTCAATTCTTTATGATAGCATATGTGGAACTTGTGACCATGACATTATGATCTTTGTTGGTAACATTTTTTTAAGGGTAATGTCCTTGAATTAGTGTCATGGCTGCTTAAATTATTACTTATTAGAGATTTAGTTAAAGATTTCTTGGTGATTATTTTCTCCATATGTTGAAGTATATGTAAGCAAGAAGCGCAAGTGTGACACTAATGTTTATCTGTTTCATTCATCATGCAGTAGTTTGCCAGGAAATGGCATAACTGGTGGGATACCCAAAGAATTTGGGAATTTGACAAATTTGACCACTTTGAATTTGGAAAATAATAATTTATCTGGTGAAATACCTACGTCCCTTGGTAATCTTACGAAGCTTCAGTTCTTGTAAGTAATTCCTTCTGCACTGTCTTCAGTTTCCAACATATTTAATGATGTTTGCATCTCTTGTGATCTCTTATCAACAGTGTGATCTTCTTGATTATGTAAGCAGGACTTTGAGTGGAAACAATCTCACTGGAACCATTCCTGAGTCACTTTCACGTATTCCAAGCTTAAGCAGTCTGTATGTGATATCTTGTATGATGCAAAGACGATTAAAATTTTTTACTTGTTTGAGTTAAATTGAAATGATTTAAATAGTTCCTGTGTTTTATGGAATTTAAGATCTCTGTGAAGTTGTGTACTTACACCTTTCTTTATTATTTAATGGCATGGTTGAAACTCTGCTTGCAGAATGCTTGATTCGAACAATCTCAGTGGTCAGATTCCTCAGCATTTATTACAAGTTCAAAGCTACAAGTATGAACAACTAATTATTATGGATAACTTTAAAGAGAATATTAATGCTGGAAGTGCAAAGAAATTTTTATTTATATTTTGACTTATTTAATTTTGGAATCAATTGGATTTTTATTGGTCAATTGTATTTTATTCTAGGCCTTAGTATTTAATTAGGTTTATTAGTATTTTTATTTAAAGCTAAGGTTATTTTTGTAATTTAATAATTGGGTTTTCCCAAGTCAAATTGAATTAGGGTTTCCTGTCTCTATTAGAATTAGGGTTAGGACCAAGGTTGTCAAAATTGGGATCCTATGTAAAATCGTTGAAGTTAGGTGGGATCGTAAATTGTAGAATTTGAACGTGAATCGAAAGATCCTACATATTTTCAGATTTAAAACAAAAAACACATTGATAATGGCTTTGTATGTTGAATAATCACGTAAATTATGAATTCATCCATAAAAAAACTTAGATTTGTATCATATGATGTAATTTGCATGTCATACATTGCTATGTCTATACTATCGAAACAAATATATTTAAGTTTTGACCCAATGTATCTAAAAAGTTCAATAAATGTTTAATTAGCAACCAAATACCAAAATATTTATCAAAACATATGGAAAATATTTTCCAAGTTCTAAGTTCCAAGTTTGAAGTCCAAAATAAGTTAGCAAATGGAAACTAGCTAACTACAATATGAAATCCAAAAGCAAGATGAATATTAAGATGAAGTGAACATTTAATTATTCCCATTCTAAGGTTCTTATAACCACCGTCCTTAATTCCTAATCATCATCATCCATTTCACCATCTATGTAGACATTATATATTTGTATATTAGAGCTGCAAAAGACATCAAGATATAATTTCACACTCAGCTGTTCAAGTTATATCACTCAACAACAATTAAAAAGCATGCTCAAAAAAATCAATCAATCAATATACAAATACAAGCATAACTGATAAAATTATATATAAAAAAATATTTTAGTAATATTAGAACACAAATTAATATATTGATCAAACAAATTTAACAACATTATAGCTTAAAAGGCAACAAAGCCAACGTCAAATTCTTCATTTAGAAATGATGAAGCATTCCTTCATTTTGATTACAAGTAAACTAGAAACTAGAAAACATTTGCTTAGGTTAACATGATTTTATAAAATAAAAAATAAAAAGTCATACCATCACAACATGAAAAAATAAAAAACCCTTAAAGCTTCATCAAAACAAAAAATTTATCCTATAAAAAAAAAAACAAAAAATTTATGTTTTTGATAGGATCGTATAGGATCCCATACGATCCTATACGATTCTATACGATCCTACGTACGATCCTAGTGCGATCCTAAACGTTTTAGTGAGGTGGGATCGTAAAATTGTGCGATCCTACGATCCAGATTGCGATTTTGACAACCTTGGTTAGGACTTTATATAAGCAAGTATTGTACTCTTATGAAGGGGGATTATTTTGATAAATTGAATTTTTAATTGAAATTGTTCCAATGGTCTGGTGGTGACTCTAGCCAATCCTAGGTGTTGACTCCTAGAGGTTTTCCATTGCTTGGTATTGACTCCAAGCAAGCCTAAGTGCTAACTCCTAAATTCTCTATCCTTTATTTTCCTGTCATTCAATTTTGTTTTTGCATTGTTTTGGCTTGTCCTATGTCAAATTTGGTGCAGGAAACACAAAGAAATTATAGTTTAATTTGGTCTTATTTAATATTATAGTCAATTGTATTTTTATTGGTCAAAGGTATTTTATTTTATGCCCTACTATTTAATTAGGTTTAGTAGTATTTTTATTTCAAGTCAAGGTTATTTGTAATTCAACAATTTGGTTTTCACAAGAGATTTAGAATTAGGGTCCCTATATCAGTTAGAATTAGGTTTAGTACTCCTATGTAAGTAAAGTTTGTGCTTCTATGAAGGGGGATTATTTTGATGAATAAAATCACTATTTTCTCAATGGTCTAGTGCTGACTTTAGTCAACCTAAGGTGGCGACTCTTAGAGATTTTCCTTAGGTTTTCCTTCACTTGGTGTTGACTCCTAGGTCATCTATCTTTATTTTGCTTATTCTTCATTGTTTTAGTTTGTCAAATGTCATTTATTTTAAGATTTGGATCAATTCGCGTTCACATGTACAAGATGAATCATATTAGAAGAATTTCAGTCTTACATGATTAAATGTTATGGTAATGATCTTGTGGCACCATGCTAAGCATGCCATTTGTACTGGTTAGATTATGCCACCCATTTAACATTGTATTTGCTGGATTTCACCACCAACTTGAGTAATGTTTCCTGCTATGAATATGAGGGGATTGAAATCCGTGTTTCTCTCCGCCAAAACACTGGACAGTTTATAACTTCAATCAAGCCCATACAGCGATTATGTGTATCTAATGAACCCGAGGAAAGTTTCTTGCAAGATCTATTATAACTAACTAGTAAAGTTAGACTTTACTCTAGCAATTTTCTGATTCTCGCCTTCTTGGGCCCATCCTTCACTTTCCATTTGATACCCCTTGATGGATGAGTTCCCATAATTTACTACCCTTAAATTGAACTTTATTGGCCGCATTTCAATATTGAGATATACAATCCAAGGAAAATCATCCAATTTATTCACAGGTGTTAGTGTTAATTATGTATAAATCCTCTTGAGAGACTGTTATTGCCATGTGTGTGTGTGTGTGTGTGAGAGAGAGAGAGGGTCACCTTGACATCCATTTTTAAGGGATGAAATGGTAAAAACATTTACACAATTAAGGAAATTTTATCTAGTTATCAATTTACAGACACAGAAGCTGAAGTTGCTTGTGCACTTCAGTTCCCTGGTTGTTTTTCCTGTTTATGCATAAATCTTCTTGAGAGATTGCTATTGACGTGAGAGAGAGAGAGAGTCTTTTTATCTTGCCATTGGTTTTTAAGGGATGAAATGGTGAAAAAATTTGCACAACTAATTATTTTTTCCCATAAGTAGATGGGAATTTCATCTATTTATCAATTTAAGGACAAAAAGCTGAAGGTGCTTGTGCACTTGGTTTCTCTGGTTGTTTTGCCTCTTTATGTGTGTGATTGATATGTATAGTATCAGATAATAAATTTGTTCATATGATATAAATTAGATGTTTAGTCTTATTCTGCTAATTTTTGCTATACACCTGGCTTTGCTTCTGTTGATTGCTGCAGCTTTACAGGAAACCACTTGAATTGTAGCATTAATTCCCCTCCTTTTTGTGCTAGTGAAATTGGAGATTCAGGTTATTGGATTTGATTTACAATATGGATAAAGTTTTCTGGAGTGCAATGGTGCAATTAATTCTTTCTTTGACTAGCTTCATGCCAATATTTTCTTTCTCTTGACAGGTGGTTCGAATGGGTCAAAAATTGGAGTTATACTTGGAATTGTTGGAGGATGTATTGCTATTCTTCTTCTTGTTGCTTTGTCGTTAGTTCTGTGTAGGGGTAGAAACTCTGGCTACAAACGTGAAGTTTTTGTAGATGTTGCAGGTTCGTTTTCCTTTTTAATTGTTTAGCCAATTAAAATTGCCTGCTCCAATAGGGGAAAAAAGTTTAAATGGGTTTTACTGGCTGAAAACATTTGGTGCTCCTATTTTCCTCTTTCTTCTTTTTAACATCAAATTTTGCTATTTCTCCTATATCTCCCCAGTGTGCACGTGGTTAATTTGCTCATTCACATTGTCAATTTTAACTGTTTTCATGTTGGGTTATAGTTATACGATTAAGTTGAGCTCTTTTCAAATGACACGTCCAACGTAAAAACATTATGTTTAGAATTATTTCTAAATTTCAAAAAATTAGCACAGAATTCAACTCACCTGAATTAGGCTAGTTCAATTAAGTTGACACTGTTTGGAACTGTGCTTTAATTGGGTTAAGTTTTAGAAAAGTTGATTGAAAGGTCAAAAAGAAATATTATGACAGACTTATGGGTATCTGTTGACTTATTGATTTTTCATTGTGAAATATCTTGTTATGAGTGTTGAAATTCATAATGTTGCAAAGCATATTTCTGCATCTTTTTGCATAATATTCTCGTGAAAAGTGCCAAGGCTTTGTTGTTGTATTCTCATGAAAAGTGCTGTTATACAGGGCTGGGTATAACACATCCTTTAGTTTTACCTATTTTATGGTTATTTGGGGTGTAAATGCAACCTGTTTCCTTCATACCATAAAACAGGACCTCCTAAGCATAATATATGAACAAGTAACTAGCTTTGGATTTAGCTACCCTGTGGTGATCCTTTTTGAAATCCATTACCAAAAGGTATATAGACTGTTTTGCATGTTGGAAGTTCAATTAAGTTGTTACTATGCATATAAATATATCAAATGATGATCTTAATCTTATTCAAGTTCTATGATTTAGCTGGATTTGGTAAGGCATCTTGATCTTATTATTTAAATCTATTTGATTTGACATTATTTGATCAAACTTCTCTGCCTAGAAAGATGATAATATTTCCAGATAAGATGGTCCAATACTCTAAGCTCAATATATATATTCCATTTCCTTGGTTGTTTCAGAAGAGCAAGACCAAGCCAACATACACGTACAAATTTGGTCTTTTGCACACCAGGATTTGAGAATTAATAATTCTTGTGGCGTCCTAGTTGTGGCTAGAGAGAGAGCACTTGGGCGTATTTGGGGTTAGGGTTTTGTGATAGAGCTCTTTGGGTGTAATCTCCCAATTTTCTTAGTGAAACTCTCTAGATGCCGTTTGCGGACATTGGCTTTAGGCCAAAATAAGTAAATCTTTGTGTTCCCAATGTGATTGTTATTTTATTTTTCTATATCTATTTTGCATAAACCTACTATTATTGGATAAACTAACAACAAATTAGCATTGACGCTACCTCTATCTCAAAAATGTATAATTCATGTGTTAAATTGTCAGATCATATCCAATTACAATTTGCAATCTATTGTGTAAATCATTTTTTTTAGAACTGAGTGGACTTCAGATTCAAAAATATTCTGAGCAGTTTGGATTCCTTTGGATTTTTATTCAGCCTGCGTGGTTTAACCTTTTTTTTTTTTTTTCCCCCTGATAAATTGATATTTGTTTTATACAAATCCGTGAACTAATGAAAAGCTTATTAAACGCGCACACAAAATTTGATAGAAGTTATAGAAAATGGTGATGTGAAAACTGGAAAATGGAATATTTTATCATATACTTGTTTTCCTTATTTTTTGGACCGGGGGGTGGATGAATTTTACTTCTTACCTGATTGGGTTCTGTATTGACTACTCAAAAATTTTAGGGAAAAATAATTGTTAGGTTTTTATTTTTTAAATTTTTATTGGCTCATTCCATTGCTTGTAATAAATTTCAAGCTTATTGGTGTAATTTATTCATTCTAAAAGTGAGTTGAGTCTGGGTTAGACATTGTTC
Organism: Quercus lobata; assembly: GCF_001633185.2. Lineage (NCBI taxonomy): Eukaryota > Viridiplantae > Streptophyta > Magnoliopsida > Fagales > Fagaceae > Quercus > Quercus lobata. The sequence continues at coordinate 49,056,732 of NC_044909.1, forward strand.
AAATATGACAAAGTTTTGACATCCTGGAGATGAAAAGTTGATGATCTTTTGCCCTTGTCTTTTGTTCAAAAATGAATTTCAGAGTGAAACTTTTTCATTGGAAAGCAGATATTCAGGGCTTTAATACGGACACAAATATAACCTGATTTGGATTTGAAATGAGTGAGTTATGGCCAGTTGAAGTTGACACAGAATTGCCCAATCTGAGAAGCACCAAATTTCAACAGCGCCTTGATTGATCGAGACTCAGGGACCCTGTTTTATGTGAAACCGTTTCTGATCAGGTTTCGTTGTTTTATTTTAAACCCTACATAAGTCTATTATATAAAGCCTCATAAACACGACTTTTGTGAGGCTTCATGAGGCAGAAACCGTATGCTAAACATAGAGAAAACAGTAGCATCTATCGTGGTGAACCCGCAAGTACAGGAAGTGATATTCCTTTGGATGCATATCGGTCAATGTGATCAAAGTTTGAAACCGCATAACTAATCAACCCAGTTTGGCACTACGATATCTAAACATTCAAGAAGGGTCCTTGGTGTTGATCAGAGGGTCTGACCATGATCATGGACGTGGTTAAGGAAAGGTGTTTATGATAGAAGAGTACGAAGTTGTTGGAGCTGATTGTGAGGTTACGTTAGTAAATAATCTACCGGTTAGAGTCTAGGTTCAAGATTTTGAATCGTATTGTAAAAACTTCAATTCTATTAGTGAATTTCTTTTGGGATAAGGGTAACTCTGAAGTGGTTTTCCCTTTGGAGTATCTCCATTGGTTTTCCACTTCATCATAATATGGCTCTCTTGTTTATTGTTTTGCTCATCTTTTCTTACAAATTTGGTGACTTGCTGGTTCTGTTGAGTAAATTGATATAACTGTGTAATCACGTAGCTGAATAATTGTTAATTAATCTATTAATCCGCTGCATAATTGTTTTGGGGTCAAAACTAGTGTTTTCAATAACTTCTGTTTCTTGTGTAAAATCGAAAGCAATTGATAATAAAGTAGGGCTACAATATATTATTAAAATCGAATCATTTTGAATCATGTAGTTAATGACTCCCTTAGATTCTTGCGTCATTGAATTCTTTCTCCTTTGTGGTTTTTTATTTTTATTTTTATTTTTTTTATATATATATATTTTGTGGGGGGGGGGGGGTTAAGTTTCCATAGTGTTTCTTTTCATTTTGTTAATTTGTTTTATTTTGTATCACGTTCAATAATCCTTGGGTACTTCTTGTCATAGGGATATAATTGGTAGTTGATGTGAACTTAAAACTCAAGAATCTTCTTTTGAAACCTTTCCTTTGTTAATTTTAATTTGTGTGCTCAGGTGAAGTTGACCGGAGAATTGCGTTTGGTCAATTGAAAAGATTTTTATGGAGGGAACTACAATTAGCTACAGACAACTTCAGTGAGAAAAATGTTCTAGGACAGGGAGGTTTTGGGAAAGTTTACAAGGGGGTGTTACCTGATAACACAAAAATTGCTGTGAAACGGTTAACTGACTACGAAAGTCCTGGAGGAGATGCAGCTTTCCAGCGTGAAGTTGAGATGATAAGTGTAGCTGTTCACAGGAATCTTTTACGGCTAATTGGGTTTTGCACAACTCCAACAGAACGACTTTTAGTCTATCCCTTCATGCAGAATTTAAGTGTTGCTTATTGCCTACGAGGTATCTGTTCTTTTAGTTGTTTATGTGCATAGGATCTGCTATTAGTTAAACTACACGGAGACTCTCTCTCTCTCTCACACACACACACACACACAGTCAGTCAGGTTGAATAAATGTAGTATTTGGTTTTTGTGTGTGCATCTGCAATAGTTGAGCTATATTCCCAGTGGGTTTTGTCATGCTTGGCTGGCTGGCCACCACATGCAGCCTTTAGCTGGCCGGCAGTGAAGTAGAGCTGGCCAGTGTTGAATAGTGGGTGGCCAGTGCTGAATAGTGGGTTTTTACATATCCCCCAATCCCTTTCGCTGCTGTGGGGTTAAATTGTTCTTCTGTGGATTTTCCATCTCATTCTGGATTGGATCGGAATGGATTATCCCGTCTGATGCTCAACACCAAATACCAGTTTGGGATCTGGTGATATATCAAGCCTGCAAAAATTGGCCTTGGATTATTTACAAGGGGTGTTCTTGACTCATTTTGAACATTTACAATTATATGTAACTTGCTACACCATATCTAAATTTGTGTTCTTGTTTCCCTTGGTGCATTCACACGCTAGTACGACAATAGGCATATGTACTTATCACAGGTCAAATCATTGAGGCTGTTTAAATGCCTGCAGCTGAAGTACAAGTCTTTCAAAAGAGAGAATCATCAATTTTCTTTGTTGATGAAAATATTTTCTCCACCATGTTTGTGGTTATGAAAAGCAGTTTAAGTTGATGTTTATATTATAAGAAATTAAAGACTTAGAGGTGAAGAATCAATTATTTTGGGGATAGAGAGTGATGCCTTTCAAAACTTTTTAATTTCATCTTACACTCTGTTTGGTAGAGAGGATTTTAGGGGGAAATAGAAAATCAAGGAAGAAAAAAAAGGGATGAGATTGAAGTTTATTACCATTTGATAGAGAAGATGGTTTGTTTTTCAACTTTGGCCCACACTTTCCATTCTAGCCCTTATCTTTCCAATATTTTATCATTAGAGTTACAATTTTGCCCCTTATCCATCCAATTTTCAATGTCACTTAATCTTTTAGCAAATATGAATAACCAAATTTCACATAATTTTCATATATAAAAATATTAAGTAGAATTTTAAAAAAGAATGATGATAATACATTATACAATATAATCCTATGATGAATTTGCATCATGTTCTCAAAAATTCTATTTGATGCAATATGCTAATACATGATTCCTATTATTATACTAATAAAACTTCTTGTACTATGAAAAGTAATGATAATAATTTTTCATTTAATAATAATGGTATAATAATAAATTAGTCCAAAGTTATTTGTTTTCTCCCATTTTACTTCTCAACCATAAAAAGGAAATACATCAATTTTCCATCTCTCCTATGAAACACATGACAGCAATTGGGATTTTTTTTCTATCCTTTCACTTTTTAGTTCTTATCAAAGAGCCTTAGTGTCATTTGTGTTCATTTCCATGTGTACATGAAGTAGTTTTTTTCAATAAATTCCTTATTTACTTATAAATAAGAGCCTTAGTGGTGATTATTCTGCTTGGAGATATACCCTAAAATTATGGTGTGAAGGCCTTTAAACACAGAAAAATAGGTTAAATACTATTTACACCCTTTAAATTTGAGGTTGTTTCTAAATTGGTTTCTTAATTATAAAAATTTCCAATTTGGACCATTGAGTATTACAACAGTATCAACATCTGTTAGAATGTTGCCATTAACTCACACAAAAACGACGTTTTGGACCCAAAAACAAAAAAGAAGAAGAAGAAGAAAAACAATATTGCTTCTAGGCAGGTTAATAGTGAAAATGTGACGGACCAAAACGGAAGGGGTGTTTGACAATGTTGTAATAGTCGAGGGTGTAAATTACAAGTTTTGGGTGTTGAGGCACCGATTTAGAAGTGAACCCAAACTTTGTGGGTGTAAAGTGCATGTTAGCCAAATATGTGAAGACCACACATGACCTGTTTAACTACAATTGGCCTTGGAAGTTGCAGCTTTTTCATATTAGATTTTGGGGAATAGAAATGGGAAAACTCAGGGTTCTATATCATTAGCATTGTCATCAAACTCTGAGTACCAACCAAATTTCTTTGGCTTATGTGTTACTTTGTATCCTGAAAAGCAAAAAGTATCATTGTATGTCAATAAGACAAGTCCTCAGTCATTAATTATTTGTGTCATTGTGTTTCATTGACTGATAGGATTTTACATCACTTTTTAGGTAGCATATTGGACCATTCCTGATATAAATCTTAGTCTACTACCATTTTCTAGCAGCTTTTCTGACAATATAATACTGGCTTTGAGCGCTAATGCAGATCTTAAAGCTGGGGTGCCTGTTTTAGATTGGCCTACTAGAAAACGAGTGGCTTTAGGCACAGCTCGTGGCCTAGAGTACCTTCATGAACATTGCAATCCTAAAATTATTCATCGGGATGTTAAGGCTGCAAATGTGTTACTTGATGAAGATTTTGAAGCGGTTGTTGGTGATTTTGGCCTGGCAAAACTGGTTGATGTTAGAAAGACTAATGTAACAACTCAAGTTCGTGGGACAATGGGCCACATAGCACCTGAATACTTGTCAACTGGGAAGTCATCAGAAAGGACTGATGTTTTTGGTTACGGAATCATGCTTTTAGAAATTGTAACAGGTCAACGGGCAATTGACTTTTCGCGCTTGGAAGAAGAAGATGATGTTTTATTGCTTGACCATGTAAGATAACCTTGTTATGAAAGTGCCTTGGTTTTTCAGTGCATCTCTCTCTCTCTCTCTCTCTCTCTCTCTCTCTCTCCAGTGTCATGATTTTATGCATGGGTAATATGTTAAGTGTTTTAATTATATGACAAGTATTACTTGGAGTACAATTTCTATTATAAGCATGCTATGTACTTCATACTCTACATACAGATGGAGCAAACACATCGATACGATTTGTCTTAAGTGATGTCAAAGAGACCCACAGAAAACATATAATTTGTAGCCTCATTACCAACATTGCCAATAAGGATGCTACATATTATATTTTTCAGTTTTATTTGTCAAAAAAATATTATATTTTTCAGTACATATACTTTTGTGCATCAACAATTAATTTACACTCACAAATGTCTCATTCACTTCATGGCAAATGTACTTTGCCAATAAGATAGTGCTTCCTTGCATGTTACATAATTAAAAGAAAATTTTTAGATGAAATGCTTCCCTTTTTTTTTACTGCCATTTGGTGTCTTTAGTTGTATTGAGGGAATTGCATGCTTGTTCAAGCTGGTGGTTCATTTGCTTTTAGGCAAACGGTGATTACTACATCTGAGTATTACCACTTTTGATAAGCTCTAGAAGACTGGCATGTAATTCTGGAAGAACAAAAATTTGTGGTGATTCCATGTCATGCAATAATATTGTGTACAAAGTGATTTGGAAGTCTCTTATAAATGATCCTTTTTGTGTGTGTTTATTTTTTCCTAGTGTTCATCGTATTTGAAGTTTCTGAGTTCTGTACTTTTTTTTGACCTTAAACTTAATAATTAATAAACTCTGTATTTATTTTGTTGTGAAGGTCAAGAAACTGGAAAGGGAGAAGAGACTAGAAGATATTGTAGATCAAAACCTAAATAAAAACTACAACATTCAAGAGGTAGAAATGATGATCCAAGTTGCATTGCTTTGTACTCAGTTGTCACCAGAGGATCGCCCAGCAATGTCAGAGGTCGTACGGATGCTGGAGGGTGAGGGGCTGGCTGAGAGGTGGGAAGAGTGGCAGCATATTGAGGTTACTCGCAGGCAAGAGTATGAGAGACTACAGAGAAGATTTGACTGGGGAGAAGATTCAGTTTATAACCAAGATGCTATTGAATTGTCTGGTGGAAGATGAGGTAACAGATAAGTCTACTTATTCCCTCATAAGATGATGGGCCTGTATTATCATCCTTTTTGGTAGATTAGCTTAATGATTTCTTTGCTGATGCTTGTTTGTATACCCAATTGATGCTGATACTTTAATATTCTATGTATTTCTGGTTCAAGCTCTTCTTTGTTATTGTACTTTTCTTCTGTGTTCATGTGGGTATGTGATCACTCTTTAGAAACAAGCCAAAGCAACTGCACCCCACACACCCCCCCCCTCCCCCCCCCCCCCCCCCTACCCCCCCCCCCCCCCCCCCCCCCGCCCCCCCCCCCCACCACATACACATGTTGTGCACATACAAATATAGTGAATTCCTCTAATTTCATCATGCATACTCAAGGCACTTCATCTCTCCCTTTTTCTATATATACTTACATACAAATGTACATACATATATGTAAGTTCTCTGACTATTTTGTTTTGCACTTAGAATTGAATCTTACAATGTCTTTTCCAGTTCATCAGTCCTAGCATTAGTTTGATTGGAATTAAAAGATATGAAGGGTAAAATTATGACATGAAATATACATGTATTTAGGTACATACATGTGTTCCAACTTTAAAATTTTAGTCATAATACACATATTTCTTCTGGATGAACCACAAGCTTCTGTAAATATGTCTTCCATGTTAAAAAAAGAAAAGAAAAAGAACTGAGCTTCAGTCCATGCTGATTGTCAAAATCAGTTAAAATACAACTTTTTTTGTTTAGACATTAAAAGTGGAAATGGCATGAACTGAGCTTCAGTCCATGCTTCAATCTTTTCCTTCACCTGCCACCGTTTCACTGTCCACTTGGTCCTCGTTTGTCTCACTCTCAGTGCTTGGTTTTTGCTCGGCCAGTAGGTACTGTGGTGTCTTCTCCACATCTCTATGCTCCACCTCTTCAAGGTTGATGGTGCACTTGATACAGTCAATGCCTGCCATTGCTAGAGCTTCAATTGACATGGCTTCACCTTAAAACCAATTTTTATTTGGGTTTGTTTTAAATTGAGAAGTATATGGGAATTGATTTAAAAGAAAAATTAGCATTGGTATTTATATGTGATCTGTGTCTTCCTCTTGAAGGCTCAGGTCTCAGGTGTTCAACTGTAATATACCAAACATCTATGGAAACACAGGTCACAGGTGTTACATGTACAGAGTTTGTATTGCTATCTTCCGTGACCTCAACGACTTCGCTTTACTCTCTCATTATGAAATCTTGAACTTTTTATACCTAAATTTGTTGATTATGATGGTGTATGATATCCGGTGGATGTCTACCTAAAAGTATTGTAATTGCGAATATACATGTAATTAGTTTCAGTAGTTCTATGAATGCACTTTTTTCTTCATAAATTTGGTTGACCCATATACATATGAATGCATGTGATATATAGTTAGTGGGCTTTAATTGGTAGGTGCAGATGCATTGCAATAAGAAGGAACTGGTTTATCAAATGTCATGGGCACCAAGCAACTGCAAGTCTGCAACTGCTAACTCTCACACCAATACCCTCACTAATAAATAAATAAATAAATAAATAGATAAATTGAAAAAGGACTCCCTATTTGAAATTTGAAGGAAAATAAATCTTATTTAAAACGATCTAACAATATATCGTGAAAATATGGTGGCATGATATATAGTATCGGACTATTGGTATCTTTTCGTTTTTAAATAAAGTTTTTAGGCTTTTATTTATTTATTTATTTGATAAGTAGTTTTTAGGCTTTTATTTACAGAGGTCCAGAGCTAAAGGCTAAATATGATTATATATCGAAATCATATAGAAAATTTCCCATGATATAGTTGTGTGTTTGTTTTCCAGACTTCCAGTGAATTGCAGGACTAAGAATTATGCCTCATAAATTCTGAGAAGACTTTTTATCATTTTCCTTTTATTCTCAAATTTTCTGTTGAAAAGCAATCTTGAAGAAGGTGGGAATGGAAAGTAAACTTAATTTCTTTGTTGAAGCAAGACGTTCTTTGTGGAGATCATCGAAAAGCAATTCTTTTTGATACATTTTTTATTTTAATTTTTAAAAGTGTATGTTTCAGTTCTTAAACGCATGATCATCACCATATGGAGAAGATCAAAATGGCTGCCTATCTTAATTATAAACAATTTCCTCTATCTTAATTATTGTTATCCTTGTTAAGACAAATTTATCCAATCCAATATACACAATCTGTAGTATCAGTACAATCCTAGCTGCATCAATGGTAATATCACCTTTTGTTGTCCTGGATAGAATGTCAACTGATTAAGCTTGAAATGTCATCATCTATATTTGTTTTTTGAAATGGAGAAAAGTAAATTTATTGACGAGATTTATTTTTCAAGAATGTAATTGTGTATAAATTATCCCATCATTTAAAATTAGTAATCACTTCTAATTGGTAAAATAAAATTTCAAATTATATAGCACCGTGTATATATCATTAAATCTTTAAGGGTCTATTTGGTTAGAGAGTTAGAAAAGTGGGAGGATAAATAGGAAGATGATAGAAAAATTTTTAATTTTCTCTCATGGTGTTGATTTGAGAGTAGAAAAGTGGAGGGATAAAAAATATAGTTTGTATAAATTTACTTTCATGTCCTTAATAGATAAAAAAATAACAAATAAGAAAAAAAAATACAAGATGAACAAAAAAATAAAAGCACCAAAAGTGTACAGAGAAGGACAAAAAAAAAAAAAAAGCTAAAGAAGGAAAATTATATAAAAATAAAAGGAAAACGACAAAGAAAACTAAAGGAGGTTAAAATAAAGGAAAAGGACAAAGAAACTAAAGAGGGAAATTTATAAAATTAAAAAAATTAAAAAAAAACAAACAGCTGATACGTAAAAAAAAGACAAAACATGTAAAAAAAAAAAAGACAAAACAGAAAAGAAAGCAGAAAAAAAAAAGGAAAAAAAAAAGAGAGTGAAAGAAATCTAGCACGTTAGTAGAGGAGAGTTTTTTGTTTAAACATTTTCTTTCTTGTTTTCCCTCTATTTTTGAGAGAAAATTTTTTGGTAGGTCTGGAGTGAGTCTCACAATTTATTTTCTTTTCTCTCCACCTAAACAAATACACTCCAAAAAATTTTTCATTCTTATTTTTTCTTCAAAATTTTTCATCTACTTTATTTCACCTCCAAACAAACACACTCTAAAGACTACATCTTGGTAATAAAATTTAAAATGTACAACGTCTAGTTCATTCGAATTGAGAGAATCATGTTCTTCTAAAGAGTATAAATTTCTATCTTTTATCTAAAAAAAAGTGTAAATTGGATATTGTGCGAAGAACGAATCACTTTCTTGTTGGGTATGAGTAAGATTGGGTTGTGCCTACTGCCTAGTTCTAGGCTAAGACTAAAAAGCTCACTAGACTTGCTTTTTGAGAACAACTTATTTAGCTGAAACTGAATTTTTTTTGCTGAAAGTACTTTAGATAAAGGTAAAAGTTAGTTAAAATAATACAGTGGAACTCATGAATAATAATAAAAAGTGTCATGAAACCTATGAATAATAGCAAAAATAAACTGGATAGTAGTAAAAATAAGTAAAATAGTAAAATAAGCTGACTTTAAATTATAATCCCAAACACAAACTGAAGTTCTTTAAAAATATGAAGCTTAGACATGATTTCAAAGAATTAGACATGAGTTCAAAGAGCTTGGCTTATGTCTAATTCCTACGTGAGCAAGATGCAACGTGAGTAGGTCCAACAAAAAATGCCGTGGTTCAAGGGTTGCAATTTTATACCAAGTGTGTTTTACACACGCTCCATTGTTATAACTCGAAAACATTATGTTTTCATTTATAAATGTAATATAGTATGTATAACACACTATGTATAATATGATTTTCTCTTTGATCAGAACTAATATCTACTGTACATCCTTTTCAAAAAAAAGAAAAAAAAAATCTATTGTACATCTTGTGTACAATTTAAATGAATGGATACATCATACATCTCATTAAACATGCATTGTACATGTGTAGGTACCTGTTTGTTTTAGCTTTTACAAGCTGAAACACGCTTTTTGAAAAAAAAAAAAAAAGACAAAAAGAAAAAAAAAGTGCATTTGGTAAGTTTTTAAAAAGCTACGTTTTCTAAAAAGTTGCGTTTCCATTTGTGAATGAAAAGCTCAAATCGCGAAAGCAGCACCTTGCTCCATTGCAAAAAAGCGCTGAAGCGCGTTTCAATATTATCTTTGGAAGTTGCATAAATTTTCCAAATTGCCCACTAGTTTTTCTTAAAAACCCAATTTTATCCTTCTGTTTATAACACAATTTTACAAAGGAATCCAATAATGAGATCAAAACCAAAAAAAAAAAAAAAAAAAAAAAATCAATATTACCTTTGGAAGTTGCACAAATTTTCCAAATTGTCCACTAGTTTTTTTTAAAAACCCAATTTTATCCTCCTGTTTATAACACAATTTTACAAAGGAATCCAATAATGAGATCAAAACCAAAAAAAAAAAAAAAAATTTGACCCATTTCTACCACATGTTGTTGGTAGCAGGGAAGAGATCAAACAACGTTGGGGAGGAAGATAGGTGGCGGTGAAGGCAGAGCAAATCAGTAGACGACAAAGGTGAAAGGCGGAGATAACGGAGGCAAAAGACGGAGACGATCGACCAGCAAACCCATCTCTCTATTCTCGTTTGATGAGAATCAAATGGTGCGGTTGTGTGTGACCTTTAAGTTTGTGTGTTTTGATGGGATAGAGAGAAAGAAACTTGCAGACGAAGTGGCAAGAGAAAAGGGAGAAAGGAAGAAAGAAAATAAAAAAAGAAAGAGGAAGAAAGAGAGCTCTGTGGAATGTTTTGGAGTGTGGAGGAAGTGGTAGGGAAAAAAGAGGAAAGAAGGAAAAAAAGAAAAAAGTAAGGGTACGTGTGTAGAGGAGAAAAAAAGAGGGGAAAAAAACAAAGAAGGAAATATGGATGGGAAAAAAAAAGAATAAGAAATTAAAATTGAGAAATGCTATCACAATATTTTCATAATACTTTCACAATAAATCTTAAGTGATAGGTTACTATTAGCTAATATTGGTGAGAAATTTTTTTTTTTTAAAAAGAGAAAAAAATAATTTTAATAGTACGTTCAAATGAACTCCTTTATATATACATTGTCCTTTTTGGTAATTTACCACTTAAACCACCACTTTTATAAGTATTAGTCAAACATTCAGTTTTTTCAAAAAATACTTTTTAACAGTTTTTACTAAACACTCAGTTTCTAAAAAAAACCTAGTTTCATACTGCACTTTTTAAAACCTCAACTTAAAAAAAAAGCACAATATCAAAAAACTAAACCAATCTCACCCTAGGTTGCGTTCTCACTTCTCATTTACAAACGGTGATATTATTAACTCTTTAAAAAGTGATTATATATTCTCATTTGTTTAGACTATAAAAGCATCCTCTATTATAATTCCTCCAAAACTATCATAGTATATCATTAATAAAATCTCCATTTACAAACTAGCTAGCTAATACATTTCTCGTTTTAGAGTGTAGCGCACACTCATTCACTGCAACAACAGCTTTAACCCATTCGAGCATTCTGGCTTTCATCCATTCTTCATTGCCATTACCCACTAATACATGATCACCAACCATTTTCTCAACTTCATTGCTACAATTTTGCATGTCTAGCAGATATTGTGGTGGCTGTTCTGGGCCATCCTTTTCCAACTCTTCAAGCTTGATGCTGCATTCTGTGTAGTCGATGCCTGCCATTGCCAGAGCTTCGATAGACATTTCTTTTTCTCTAATATTTATGTATCTGCTAGAGTTTGTTTATAAAAGAGAACTCACTACTGATTAGTGATTAGCTCAAAAAGACAAGTGGGGAAATTTATAAGTGAATTCTTGGTCTCCTATTCTTACTTCTTAGTATACAGTGGAGGAAAAGAGGAATATGCACGGGAATTACATGTACAAGTTTTTTTTATTTATTTTTTTAATTACATGTACTTATTTAACTTTTTTTTTTTTTTTGAGAAAGTATGTACTTATAACTTAAACCCGTGATTTATATATATAATTATATATAGGTAAGAGGGGACATTGTGTCATTGCATATGTCATTAAGCATAACATATTAACATAATATAAAAGCTCAGCTTTCATAATCAGCATTTTAGATTCCATGCTCTTTACGTTAAGGCAAAAATCTAAAATTGATCCTTTAACTTTCAGTTTTTTTTTCATTTCAGCTCTCTAATTTTTAGTTTTGTTATTTCAGTCCTTTAACTTTTAATTTTTGTCAATACAGGATTTCGTTAAACCCCAATTATGTCTTGCCGTTTATTGAGCCAAAACGACGTTGTTTTAGCCTTTTTTTTTTTTTTTTTAATAAATTTCGGAATTAAAAGAAAATTAAAAAAAAAAACATTTAATATCCACAATTCTATCAGCGGTTAAGATTCACGACACGTCATCATCTCCATCTACTCACTTCGCTTGCTCTTCCTTCAAATGTCATCGAAGACATTTGGTCCGTCCAAGCCAAAACCCATCATATTTAAACATACTGTATCATGGGCATTTCCTCCTCTAAGGTCTTTTTTTTAATTTTTTTTCTTTGGCAGCAATGACATTAAGATCAGATTAATTACAGGTAAAGTTGTTGGACAAATTTGCTACCTACAATGGTTAGGATGGATCATATTGAGAGCATGAGGCAAAGGCGAACTGAACCATCTAATCAGAGGTCAGGTAGGTCTTTGAAGGAAGAGCAATCGAAGTGGGTAGATGGAGATGATGACGTGTCGTGAATCTTAACTGTTGATGGAATTGTGGATTAAATGTTTTTTTTATTTTTTTATTTTTAATATCAGTTTTTATTTTTAAATTTTTTTTTAATCCCAAAATTTATTAAAAAAAAAATCAAAATGACGTCGTTTTGTCTCAATTAATGGCATGACATAATTGGAGTTTAACGGAATCCTGTATTGACAAAAATTAAAAATTAAAGGACTGAAATGACAAAATTGAAGGTTAGAGGACTAAAATGAAAAAAAGCTAAAATTTAGAGAGTTAGTTTTGAATTTTTGCCTTACATTAAAGGACATGTGACTAGAAGCTTCCATATATAGTCCTTTAACATGACGTCAGATATTTATGTCTTGCATTGCATCCCAAATTTTTTTTTTTTTTGAGAAACATTGCATCCCAAATTTGAACATATATAGTAATATCAAATATGGCTAAATTACATATTTAATCCTCAACTTTTGATTTAAAAAAAAAATTGTACTTGTACTTAAATATTTTTTACTTTTAACACCTATGCTTTTGAAATTATCTCAAGAAATCTTCTCTTATCGGCATTTAATGGATGTAAAATCTCAATATGGCAAACGAAATGTATGTCTCGTCATAAGTTTCATCTCATCAAAGTGACTTTAATTTTATAAATTTTATTTGTGATGTTAGCATTTTTTATATATTAAATGATGGTAAAGACATTTTTGCATATCTAAATTATAATAATAAGAACAATTTCAAAACAAATGTTAAAGGTGGAAGGTTAAGTATGCCATTTAACAAAGTAATATATATATATATATATATATATATATATATATTATTTTTAATATTTGTGGACAATCTCATAACACTTGTGTAAGTAATTTGAATAATCAAGCAATAATTAAGATTTATACAATATTATTCACTCAACTGAAATTTGGACTATTAGAATTGGGCATGAAGAAAACAATAATATCTGTGATGCTTATAATTTTTAGGTAATAATATACGTTTGATACCTAAATTTTGATTAAGTTTCATTTAAACCTCAAAGTTTGAAATAAATTTCATTTAAACTAGTTAGTCATGTGATGTTTAACGTTGTTAAAAAAAAAAAAAAGTGATAGAAGATTTAAATGAAAGATTGTTAGAAACTTTGAGGCTTAAATGAAACATACCAAAAACTCTAAGGTTTAAAAAGTAATTAAAAAAAATTGCAATTTCAACTAAACCTTTGGAAAAAGCATAAAACAGGTTAAAAAGTGAAAACTTAGCTAGGGTTTAATGGTGATGTGTACATGAAAGATATGTACACATTGTTTTGTGGTGGAGATTGTGGCCATTGGTGTCAAATCTGCTAGAGGTGTGGGGGCGACTGGGCAATGATGGAGATTGAGAAGCCATTGTTGCTAATTAATTGTGACTAAATATGATAGTTGTGGGGGAGTTAGTTGGTTATAGAGGCAAAGTGAGAGTGAGACGGGTTTGGTTTTAATATGAGCTGTATTTGTTGAGTTGGCTTTAAATTGTATACTTCACATTTTTTATTGACATTTTTTATTTTTATTGTTTCACCTCTTGTACATTGCAGGGACTGCACAACCAATTAAGTAGGTGATAACTCCAGTCTACAACTATAAATGTTAAACCCTTTTATAGTTGTATTGGACCAGAGTTATGCAATGTATTATAAACCCGGTTTAAAACACTAATATTACTATTTTTATGTATGTTCTAATAAGTATTACTGTTTACTCAAAAAAAAAAAAAATTTAAGTAGGTGATATTCTTCTCAAAAAAAAAAAAAAAAGTAGGTGATATACTTCTCTATATTACAAAATACACTTCCATACTTTTTTAGCAAAATTGCATGGCAATGATAAATATGATTCACAATAGGAAGAAACAAACTAGAGAGTTTTTTCAAACCGAAGATGTTTGACTTTAAGTTTTGTTAGACTTCATGATATTTTGCCACCAAAGTTTATGAGGTTTCTCAAATCTCAATTTTATACACCATTACTCTTTCTTTAAATGGTAGAATCAATAATTTCATATACAGATTAATCATGCATAATGAATACCTATTGTAAGGACCTGATCTTGTTCTTAGCCCAAATGATAGATGGACTCAAGCCTAAAAAGCCCAAAAACAATGAATTTGTAGAGAGTGGGTTGGAGAACTGGGTTTAAATGAGTTGGATGACAAATAAAGTGGGTTCCAATGACAAGAACAAAAAGACAGATTGATTCAACTAAAGAAAATCGTCCTCAGCACAGTCCGAGGAGGTTAGTTCTTATATATTTCTCTTAGGTTTGGTTACAAGTTTGTTTCTTGGTTGCTACAGTGTTTTTCTCTTGATACCGATCTCCCTTTGCATGGAGGGTCTATTACATTATATAGTTCTTTTTGAATGATCTTAGCCCTACACTTGTTGATTATCTAAGTCACTATTTGAGTGCTTATCCTATTGAACACCTTCCTGGGCCCTCTGTGAGTTGGGGTAGCCAAGACAGCACTGTTCAGGGGTCTTTTCCACATTAATGTAGCCAGAAAATTAGCTGTAGAGCATCTAATGTGGTGGCAGTAGCCTTTCCTTATATATTTCTAAGCTTTCATCCCTTTTGTACGTTCATAATGCACGTTCCTATCAGTGGAATTTCCTGGAAGGTCACCTTGAATGATAGGGTATACATTTGATCTGTTCTTTGTCTATCCGAGGAGATACTCCTCCTCGGATCACCTTTCCCAACCTTTCCATTTGCATCTTGCTTATGGGACTTTGAGCTTAACGCCTTCACTACTGTTTGTTCGTCCTCGGCTAAGCCCAAGGCCCAATATATAATTTTGGGCCCTTATCCCTACAATAACCCCTTAAAATTCCGGTTTTTCCCTCTTATCCGAGGAGAAAAAGTGGAGTTTTGATTTTTAAGAGTTAAGACCATTCATTTCTTTGCTTTACACACGTGAGAGTACTGTTCAGCGCGCTCTATAACTGTTACTGACGCTTCGGAGCCCGCGATGCATCATTAATTGTTCCAGGCAACGCTTTGTTCCCTGCATCCAACAGTGAGACGCATATCTTACGGTTGACATTTCTCATTGAATTTTGAGCGGGATAACTCCCACTTAATTTCGCCTCCTATATAAGACGCTCGGGGGAATCACTTTTCCCATTTTACAAGTCTTCAAGCTCTCAAGAAATTCCTAGCTTTCTAACCTTCAAGGCTTCCCAGATTTCTAAAGCCTCCAAGTCTCTTTCTTTAAGAAATTTGAACTTTTAAGAAGTATCAAGAGCAATACACGTGCTCATTCTTGTAAGTTTCTTCCTTTCTAGGTTCTTTTCTCCTTGGCCAACCTCCTCCGCCTTCTATTCTTTGTTTTCTTTCTTTGAAAATTTCTTTTGCATCCCTTTAGCTCACCTAGATGGGTAGGTTCAAGCACCTCGTAGATTCTCCGGCCGGTATGGAGGGCTTCAGGGCTAAGTATCACATTCTGCAAGGAATAGCCTTGCGGTATTGTGCTCTAGACCAAATAGTCACAGATAGGAAGCAAGGGGAAGTTGTTATTCCTATGATCGCTTTCATAGAAGGAGAAAGATACATCCCATGGGTAGGGTGACTCGGGACTACCTAATCAACCACAAGTTAAGTCCTCACCAGTGCGCCCTTAACCTATTTAGGGTTTTGGGTAGCGTAGATGCTCTCAATGAGCAGATGGGCTTGGGACTCTCGTGGCATGATGTTGTTCACATGTACGAGTGCTATAAACTTGACGACGCGGGATATTACCTGAAGTACCGGTCCACCACTGTTAGATTGGTATCGTGTCTTCCTAAGTCCAACAAAGGCATGAAGGATGACTACCTGATCGCCTCCAGGGAATGGCACGA
Organism: Quercus lobata; assembly: GCF_001633185.2. Taxonomy (NCBI): domain Eukaryota; kingdom Viridiplantae; phylum Streptophyta; class Magnoliopsida; order Fagales; family Fagaceae; genus Quercus; species Quercus lobata. Next base: position 49,072,941 of record NC_044909.1, read on the forward strand.
CGGTCTTCATTACCCAAATCGGGAGGGAGAACCAGGTGGGGTACCCTAGGATTAGGTCCCTTGGCAAGGGATTTAGCCCTCTTAGTTTTACTACCTTTCACCCTTTAACATTTTGTCTTCTTTTGATGGCGAGTTTTGTTGGTCTAACCATGATTTCCTTCTCGGATGTTTTTGCAGATAAAAGGCACGTCGCTCCAAGACTCAGCTTGGTTAACGTTCAGGGTCTCAACACAGTACTGAGGTCGGAAATATTTATAAGTGAAGATAGGTAATTGCGAGCCGTGCACTTAATACTCGATTACGAGCCTCTGTCAAACATATTCTAGGACGCGGGCCAAGTAATAAGAGCCGATGACCCTAGACTCCGTAGAATTGACGTTTCTGTTCCCAGATTTCTTGCCCGTGAAGATATCGTACCAGCTGGGATTCCTCTTGTCCCCATTCTCTCTATAGCAGCGGCTCTGAGAGAAGAAACTACCTTTTTGTGCCTATCACTTAAGGAGGAGATTGACAAGTTTTACCTCGAAGAAGAGAAGGAGGACTAGGGGGCTCGAATAATTCCCATATTGGACGCTGAGGATGAACCTGATAGGCTCTCAGGTGTTCATGCCCCAATCCTTGTGGTAGCTGGTTTGGATAGCTCATCCGAGGAAGAGGAGGAAGAAATGGCCTTGAACCAGAGGAAAGGTCTAAAGGACCTTATGGCTAGGAGGAACAAGGGTTCCACATCACGGGAAGTTCCCAGGTCCCAGATTCCTCCCAATCTCCCCCTTCCTCCCCTTCTTCCCATAACTGACCTCGGCCTGCTCCTTAATCCTAATCTCAAGAAGAAGAGAAAAGATCAGAAGCTAGAGGAAGGGGAGGTGGTTCCTCAGAAGAGGGCTAAATAATAGAAAACTGCTAAGGACCCCAAGGACAGAAGGGCCACCTTTGTGGATAGTAGGGAGGAGCCTAGTGGGGCCGAGGTGCGCATTCAGCAAAGCATATGGTCTCCTCGGCAAGAGGTGGATAGCACTACCATTCCCTGAAACTCCTTAATCAGGGAGTTCCAGAGAGGGCATTCCGCCCACATTGTTGAGGCCTTGGAGCAGCCCATTCTCTTACCCAAGGACATGGATGCTGTGAGGTGTGTGAGGTAGTCAGACCTCTTCTTGTCCCTAAAAAGGAACCTTGTCATGGTAAGTTCATAACCACATCTTTTAATTAAGTATTAATATGCCTTTTTTTTTTTTTTTCATGGGGTTGCTTTATCATCTTTGTGCAGATTACCCAGGAGATCTTTGTGGTTGAGGAATGGGTCAAGGAGGCCCGAAATGGTGCTAAGAATGAGGCCCACCTCTGCGTCCAAGCTGAAAAGTCCTTGGGGGTTGCGGAGCAAGAGTGCAAGGAGTTGGCCTCCAAATTGACTGCCGAGGAGAGGGAAAGGAGGAGTGCTGAGATCAAACTAAAGAACGCCTAGGATCAAGCTGAAGACCAACGCAAGCTGCTTTATTAGACTGAGGTAGAGTTGGCCACCCAAAGGCAGTTGGTCCTAGAGCTGAAAGTAGACTTACAAAAGGCCAAAGAAGTATCTTAGGCAGATAAGGAAGTAGCAGAGGCATCAAGGCAAGCGTCCTACCTCCTCGGCATCGAGGAGACTAAGATTAGGCTGGCTGAGGAGCTGGCCAAGGTATGCAAGATTACTGCAAGGCAACATGGGAGGAGGCCCTCAACCTTGTAGGAGTCCTTGTAGACTCGGAGTGGAGGCAGCTTGGGAGCGTTTATTACCAACTAGATATTCATGAAAACCCAACTATCATCCTACCTCCCTCTGTCCTTACTTTAGAGTCTTCAGCGTAGCCTTTGACTGCTCAGGCTACTGTCCCCCTCCTTGAGGCTTCAAAGGGATCCAGCCAAGCTGGTGATTAAGGCCAAGGGGCTGAGGTGGCCAAAGACAAAGGTAAGGGTAAGGAGACCAAGCCCCCCTCAGAGGCTGAGGATGCTGCCAAGGCCAAGGAGGCTGCAATTAAGGCAAAGGAGACTGAGGCCAAGACCAAAGAGGTTGATCCTAAGGCCAAAGACATTTCTACCTTCTAGCTGAGCTAGAAAGAAGACTCTCTCCCTCCAAAGGCCAGGACTTAGTAATTAGGATTTTCTTTTGTAGTTTTCTTTGTGTATATATATATATATATATATATATATATTTTTTTTTTTTTGGTAGTGGCATTCTGGCCATTGAACATAATGTACTTTCTCTTTTATTTAATGAAAAGACTTTTCTTTTTACTTTATGTGCCTTTACCTTATGTGTCTTTATTTTATGTGCCTTTAATTTTAACAATGTTGCATACAGTAATACGTTACTGATAACTTAAATAAACTGGACAAGTACTAGTAATAAAGAGAATTATCACATACTTGTACTGAAAATTGAACCTTCTGCAGGGAAGGCAGAATCTTGTAGAGATGAATAATATACCTTGTAAGAAATAAACAAGGCAGGTAACTCTCATTCTGCTCAACACTTAGATAAAAATCCAAGAACCTTAACTTACTCAAAGCCAGTGATCCAAGGAGTTGGGTATAACTTGGGATCTACTTGACACTTAGGAAAATAAGTGGATGGCATCGAGTGTTAATTTACCCAAAGCATGTGGTCCGAGGAGTTGGGCATGACTAAGGTTTTGTTTAACACTTAGAAAAATATCATTAAGTATTAATTTACCCAAAGTATGTGGTCTGGGGAGCCAGTCATGACTAAGGTTCTGTTTAATACTTAGAAAGATGTTATAGAATGTTAATTTACCCAAAGTATGTGGTCCGAGGAGCCAGGCATGACTAAGGTTCTGTTTAATACTTAGAAAGATGTCGTTAAGTATTAATTTACCTAAAACATGTGGTCTAGGGGGCTAGGCATGACTAAGGTTCTATTTAATACTTAGAAAAATGTCATAGAGTGTTAATTTACTCAAAGCATGTGGTTCGAGGAGTCAGGCATGACTAAGGTTCTATTTAACACTTAGAAAAATGTCGTTAAGTATTAATTTACCTAAAGCATGTGGTTTGGGGAGCCAAGCATGACTAAAGTTCTGTTTAATAGTTAGAAAGATGTCGTTAAGTATTAATTTATCCAAAGCATGTGGTCTGGGGAGTCAGGCATGACTAAGGTTCTGTTTAATACTTAGAAGGATGTCATAGAGTGTTAATTTACCCAAAGCATGTGGTCCGAGGAGGCAGGCATGACTAAGGTTCTATTTAACACTTAAATAAATGTCATTGAAATATCAATTTACCCAAAGTATGTGGTTCGAGGAGCCAAGCATGACCAAAGTTCTGTTTGACATTCAACAAGTAGTAGAACGCATGATATATAATATGATAAACCAGAAATATGGTAAAGACGGTTTTCATTAATAATAATACATTCTCAGGTTGTTTACATTCCAGGGACAGAGTATGATATTTTCATCTAGATCTTCCAGATAATATGCACATATTCCTGCCACTGACGTGATGCGATATGGTCCTTCCCAATCAAGCCTCAACTTTCCCTATGCTGGGTTCTTAGTAATGTCAAAAACTTTTTTTAACACCAAGTCACTCGATGCTAGTGGTCTCAACTTCACGTTGGCATTATACCCTTATTTGAGCTTGTGTTGATAATAGGCCAATTGGACTATAGCATTTTCTCTTTGTTCCTCAACCAAGTCTAAGGTCTTCCCTAATAGCCCATCATTGTTGCTTGGGGTGAAAGAACTTGTTCTCAGCGTTGGGAACCTAGTCTCCAGAGGAATGACAGCCTCGACACCATACGTCATAGAAAATGGCATCTCCCCTGTTGACCTTCGTGGTGTAGTTCGATATGTCCAAAGAACGTGTGACAACTCTTCCACCCATTTCCCCTTCACATCATCCAACCTCTTCTTGAGCCCGTTCTCTATAACCTTATTGATGGCCTCGGCCTGTCCATTTCCTTGGGGGTAAGCCGGGGTGGAATACCTATTTGTAATTCCCAGGTCGCAATAGTACCTCCTAAAGGCCTTACTATCAAATTGAAGGCCATTGTTTGAGATGCGTGTATGAGGGATCCCAAACTGAGTGACAATGTTCTTCCACACAAATTTCTTTGCATCCACATCTCTGATGTTTTCCAATGGTTTAACTTCAACCTATTTGGTGAAGTAATCCATGCCGACTAGTAAATATCTTTTGTTCCCTACTGCCTTAGGGAAAGGTCTAACAATATCCAGGCCCCAATGAGCAAAGGGCCAAGGGCTAGACAGAGGATTGAGGATTCCTCCTGGTTGGTGGATATTTGGGGCAAATCTTAGGCACTGGTCAAACTTTTTCACATATTCTTGTGCTTCCTTCTGCATGTTCGGCCACTAGTATCCTTGTGTAAGGGCCCTGTGAGATAAGGATCTGCCTCCTGTGTGGCTTTCACAAATCCCTTCATGCAACTCCTCTAGAAGCAGCTCTGATGCCTCAAGGTGTATGCATAGCAAGTACGGTACAGAGAAAGATCTCTTATACAATTTTTGGTCCTCGGACAGTCAAAATCGAGGAGCCTTTTTTCGCACATTGTCAGTGTTGCGACTTAAATAATGCTCCCAAGTGCAAGATTGTTGCGAAGTAATAACTCAGAAAGTCCGAGGTTGAATCCACAAGGAAAAGGGAATTGATTATCAAACCACAAGATAATAAAACTAAAATAATAAAGTTTAACTAAAGAAAATTTTAATAGTTTACTGAAAGTAATTTAAATTGAGTGAAAATAACAATATATTAAGGCGCTAAGGTTTAGGGATCCACACACAACACATCTATTAGTAGTCTTAACAATATTTATTTTATAACTCAACTAAATTCATACGAAGGATGATTTTAGTCGGATGATTTAACAATAAAAACTTAAGAATTAATTGTCTAAGGTAGTTTCATGCAATTGATTGATTTTTGGCAAAACAAAACTAGTGAATTAGTTCGTAGGGAATACTAAGCATTTAACGTGCCCGGAGTCTACGATAAATCAAAGAATTATACAGAACTAAACACTTTTCTAGATGAGTAAAACAATCAAGAACATAAAAATATAAGCATTAAAACCAATAAATAATTGTTAAGAACATACCAATAAACGGTTGGATTTCACCCCTTGCCTTAGTAAGGCTTCTAGCAAGCCATAACACAAATAAAACTCTAAAAACTGTAAAGAAACTTTAAGAAAACCTAAATTATATTCTACAACAGCTCCCCCTGAATTTTGCCCTAAAGAGCCTATAAATAGGTCAAGGAATCCTATTACAAGTTGAATTCCCGTTTGGAGGAAATCCCAGGTTTTTAGGCTACACTTAACTGACATTTTTGGCCCATTTAACTTCATAATTAGGACCTTTCGTAAACTAAAAAGTTGTAGCCTTTTAAGTTATTCTTCCAGGTCAACTTGAATCATCTCATGTGCACATCGGAGCTGAAAGTTATGCTCCAAATACTAACTAGTGCACAGGCTGGAATCCTAATCCGAATTGGACTTGTTTTAGGTGCAAATTTCCTTTGATTCCTTGCTCCAATTGGACTTAAATTTAATTGGGTTGGCCTTCTTTGACTTCATCATGGCCCTTGTAAAATTAAAGTCCATTAGCTTTCTTCTTTGCACAAATCCACTTATTTAATTTCATTATCCTACAAAAGACAAATTCATGCATTAAAATTCAATTAAGCACAAAATTGATTATTCATCATTATTCCAAAACCAATTATAAAATGCATGATTTAACTCAAAATAAGTATGATAATGCTTTTTAAAAATGATATAAAGGTGTAAAATTAAGCTATTATCAGTCAGCCTCTAACTTATCCTCGAGTAGGATATCCTCTTTAAGGAATAATACTATAGAGCCCATCCAACTAGGTCCCACCCTAACCTGATGAATGTGAACCACATTGCTCCTTACTTCAGTAGGCTTACACAAGTCTTCCCCAAGAATAACCCGAGGTAAACTCTGTGCCGAGGAGGTTGCCAGCGTAGCAAGAGAGTCGGCATGTGTATTTCTATTTTTAGGATTTGCGATAAATTAAAAGATTCAAATGCTGACTGCAAGTGTCTAACCTGGTTCAATTAATCTTGCATTATGAGATCTTTGGCTTCCAACTCTCCTTGAACCTGGCCTACCACTAGCCTTGAATCAGAGAAGATTTTCACTATTTTTCCACCCATTTTCTGAACCATGGCCATCCCTACCAGCAGAGTTTCATACTCAGTTTCATTGTTTACGGCTGAGAAGCCCAATCTTAAGGATTTATCAATTGTAATCCTCTCAGGAGATATCAGAACTAGCCCCACTCCAGATCCTCTGTAGTTTGTTACTCCATCAACATATACCTTCCAGGACAAATGTTCTTGTAAGGAGATTGTACCAATTGATTTTTCATCCATGTTCTGCTTTTGTACTCTTTCCTCTAGTGTGGTTTCAGCAAACTCTGCCACAAGATCAGCGAGGACCTGACCCTTGACAGAGGTGCGAGGCATGTATTTGATATCAAAAGCCCCTAGGATCATACCCCACTTGGCAATCCTTCCCGTGTAATCAGCACTCCGAAGTAGAGACCTAAGAGGAAGTTGAGTCAGGACAACAACAGTGTGTGATTGGAAGTAGTGAGGGAGCTTGTGCGTAGCATGCACAACCGCTAAAATGGCCTTCTCCAGGGGTAGGTAACGAACCTCGGCATCATGAAGTGACTTGCTCACGTAATATACTGGCCTTTGTACACCACTATCAACTCATACAAGTACCAAGCTTACGGCATGGGAAGCCACGACAATATAGGCAAACAAGACCTCATCCATCTCGGGTCTGGATATAATGGGTGGTTGAGAAAGATACTCCTTCAACTGCTGGAAAGCCAGGACACAATCCTCGGTCCATTCAAATCCCTTCCACTTGTTTACCAATTGAAAGAAAGGTCTACACCTATTCGTTGACCGAGAGATGAATCGGTTTAGAGCAGCGGTCATCCCTATTAACTTCTGGACTTCTTTGGGATTCTGAGGTGGTTGTAAATTGTTGATTGCTTTAATCTGATTAGGGTTAACTTCAATTCCGCAATGTGTAACCATGTATCCCAAGAACTTCCCTAATCCAACACCAAAAGAACATTTAGAAGCATTGAGCCATAGCTTATGCCCCCTCAAAATCTCACAGACGTTCCCGAGGTCATTAATGTGCTCAGATTCCAACTTGCTCTTGACCATCATGTCATCTATGTAAATCTTAATGTTCTTCCCAAGCTAGGGCTCAAACATCTTGGTTATCATCCTCTGATAGGTAGATCCCGCATTCTTTAGACTAAAGGGCATTATCTTGTAGTGATAATTCCCAGTGGGAGTAACAAAAACTGTTTTCTCCTGATTGTCTAAGGCTAAAGGTATCTGATGGTACCCTTGGAAGGCATCCAAAAAGCTTATCTGAGGATAGCCTACAGTCACGTCTACTAGCTGATCGATCCTAGGCATGGGGAAGGGGTCTTTTAGACGGGCTTCGTTCAAGTCTGTGAAGTCTACATACACCAGCCACTTCCCATTCTTTTTCTTTACCACCACGGTATTAGCCAACCACTCAGGGTAAAAAACCTCCATAATAGCCCAGCTTGCTTTAGCTTCATTATCTCATCTTTGACAACATCAGAATGATCCTTGGATGAGCGCTGAGGAGGTTGCTTTTTGGGGGTGACAGACGGATTGACATTCAAATGATGGCATATGAAGTTTGGATCCACCCTCGAAGTTTCATAAGCACTCCATGTGAATACATTAATGTTCCTCCTGAGAAATTCTATCAGCCCTTCCTTTTCCTGAGGAGGTAGCTAAGCTCCAACCTGAAAAAACTTCTCCGGGTCATCCCCCATAACAATCTTTTTCAAATCCTCACACTTCGCCTCCTTGGTAGGCCCTTGACAGATAAGACTAGGGTCTTTGATTGCTATAAGCCCCTCTCAACAGAGGTCGAGGATTCAACCCTAGGTTGATGCAAAATGGCAGCCACCAGGCATTGCCTAGCCAGGAATTGACTCCTAGCAAACTCTTTAATCTAGTCCCCGGACAGATATTTCACCTTCAAATGCAAAGTGGAGAAAACGGCCCCCAGGGCATGAAGCCAGGGTCTTCCCACGATGGCCGTGTAGGGAGAGTAGGCGTCTACCACAATGAAGTTCCCCTTTACCACTTTTGAACCTGCTTATACAGGTAGTCTAATCTGACCCTTTGGGATGACAACTTTTCCATCAAAACTTGCCAAAGGTGAATCGTATACTGTCAAATCCTCAAGCCTCAGGTTCAGCCCCTTGTATAAGTCAGGGTATATAATCTCTGCACCACTGCCTTAGTCTACCATCACTCTCTTCATGTCATACCCTTTTATCCTGAGCGAGATTACTAAAGCATCATCATGTGGTTGTATGGTTCCAACCTTGTCCTCATCCGAAAATCTCAACGCTAGTCGAACCTCCACTCTAGCCCTCTTCGGCACAGTTTTAATGTTCTTAGCGAGCGGCCGAGCCACAGAAATCACCCTGGAGGGCTGTGAGCAATTCTCTGGGGGGGGGGGGGCAAAGATGACATTAATGGTGCCCAAATGGGGCCTTGAAGAAGCATTCCCTTGAGCCTCTGACCTTGATTGGTCTCCCTGCCCGTTGGGCCGGTATAGAAACTGCTGTAACCTTCCTTCTTTGACCAATTGCTCGAGATTATTCCACAGAGTTTTGCAATCCTCGGTGGTATGCCCCCCACTCCTGGTGATATTAGCAATGGAGGCTCTGGTTGCGCCTCAAGGGGTCTCCTCCCATTTTGTTGGGCCATTTGAAGTATGGCTCATTCTTGATCTTCTCTAAGACTTGATGCACTGGTTCTCGAAACACAGTGTTAACCACCTGAGGGGCCATAGACTCAGACTGTCTCGTAAAATCCCTTCAGGGTCTGTTGTTGTTGTATCTGTCTGACATGAAATCCCTCATCTCTTGAGGGATAACCTTTCCCTTTCCCTTATCTTACTATTGGTCTTCCTCGACTCGCTTATACTCATCTATGCAATCCGTAAGTCGATGAACACTCCTTACCGGCTTCTTAGTCAAGGATTTTCTCAAATCATGCTCAGTGGGCAATCCGACCTTGAAGGTCCTTATAGCCACATCATCAAAATCCCCATTAATCTCATTAAACATCTCCAGTACCTATCCAAGTATGTTTTCAAGGTTTTACCTTCTCGCATGTACATGGACAATATAGAATCTAAGGGTCGAGGAACCCTACGACATGTAATAAAACGAGACCCAAACGCTTGGGTGAGTTCCTTGAAGGAGTCAATAGAACATGCACCTAGACCATCAAACCACCTCATAGTAACAGACCCCAAGCTAGATGGAAATACCTTGTACATTAAGGTCTCATTCTTGGAGTGTACAACCATTCTCTGGTTGAAGTGACTTACGTGCTCTATAGGGTTTGTATGACCGTTGTACATGGTGAACATTGGCTAGGTGAACCGCCGAGGAAGTCTCCCTTGCTCAATCTTGCGTGTGAAAGGTGATCTAGAAATTTGTTTGAGCGCTCTGCTTATCGCATCGTTCCCTAGGCCTTTGGAAGATGAGCTTCTGTTTCTGTGTTCATGGTAGTAATCCTAATTGTATAAGAAAGACTCACTGGGAGGATTCCTTGATCTTTGCCTATAACTACCGTCCTCCTCGTTGTCAGAAGAGAAATTAGAAATGGAGGGAGTTCGCCTTCTCCGTTTGTGGTGCAACTTCCACTTTAAATGATCAATCTTTTGCTGCATGACCCTGGTATTTTTCTTCTGAGAGAGGTGGCTACCACCTCTAGAATGACTCCTACTAGTATGGGTAGTATGCACACTCCCCTCCCGGTCCCTTCTTCGCTTGAGGTTGACAAAATGATTTTCATGTTGAGACCCCCTTGATTTTTCCTGGTGTGGACCTGAACCTACCATAGTTGGAAATCAAACTCATTATAACACTAGAACTTCTCACAGACGGCGCCAATTGTAAGGACCTAATCTTGTTCTTAGCCCAAATGATAGATGGACTTAAGCCCAAAAATAATGAATTTGTAGAGAGTGGGTTGGAGAACTGGGCTTAAACGAGTTGGATGACAAATAAAGTGGGTTCTAATGACAAGAACAAAAAGACAGATTGATTCAACTAAAGAAAATTGTCCTCGACATAGTCCGAGGAGGCCAGTTCTTATATATTTCTCTTAGGTTTGATTACAAGTTTGTTTCTTGATTGCTACAGTGTTTTTCTCTTGATTCCGATCTCCCCTTCCATGGAGGGTCTCTTACATTATATAGTTCCCTTTGAACGATCTTGGCCCTACACTTGTTGATCATCTAAGCAACTACTTGAGTGTTGGTCCCATCGGACACCTTCCTAGGCCCTTTGTGAGTGGGGGTAGTCAAGGCAACACTGTTCAGGGGTCTTCTCCATATTAATGCAGCCAGAAAGATAGTTGCAGAGCATTTAATGTGGTGGCAGCAGCTTTTCTTTAGATATTTTTGAGCTTCCATTCCCCTTGTACGTTTATAATGCACGTTCCTATCATTGGAATTTCCTGGAAGGTCACCTTGAATGATAGGGTATACATTTGACCTGTGCTTTGTCTATCTGAGAAGATACTCCTCCTCGGATCACATTTCCCAACGTTTCTATTTGCATCTTACTTATGGGACTCTGAGTTTAACGCTCTCACTACTGTTTTTTCATCCTCAGATCAACCAACGTCCTCAGCTAAGCCCAAGGCCCAAATATAATTTTGGGCCCTTATCCCTATACCTATTAATGACTACCATAATATCAATTCTATCTTATATGTTCTATCAGTATAAAAAAGAGAATTCCTTTTAAATCTATCCCAAAAAAAAAAAATAATAAAATAAGAGAAAGGAAATTTAATACTATGTTAAACTTTTTGGTGCATTACGTGAGTTATTGACTAGTTTTAGGTAACTTAAGGACATGGCACATAGCTTGCTAGAGATTTATAAGAGAGAGTTTTCCTTTTGTCAACATTAAATACTAATGGAATTGTGATTGAGATTTGTCAGCTGCGGCCTGCAGGCGATCTTGGTGATGTCCATCAAAGGTCAAGCTAATAATAACTGGAATCTCTTTTCTTAAGCAAACCTGATTTATAGTGAAGTACATGTACACAAAGCCTAAAAACAGAACGAGAATAAAGCTTCATTAAACCATTTATGCCAAATCTTGCTATATTTCTCTCAATCCACCCAGTTCCAACTGTTTAAAATGATTTGTATAATATCTGCTCCACAAAAAGCACAAGAACTAATTTGAAAGCTACTAATATCACATTCACTTGAGTAAATTTTTTACACTTCCTCTATAAAAAAAAAAAGTCACACTTTCAATACATTAAATCTCTCATTTTTAAATGAAGTTTGTGACAAAGGCTTTAGCCCTTTGGTGCATGCTTGCTTCTTCTTTTGTTGCCCACTGCACATCTCAACAATTAAAATTTCTGCACCCTTTTTCTCATTTCCAATATTGAAACTTTGCTCATCAGCCAGCAAATGTGGTGGAGTCTGTTCCCACCCACTTCTCTCCAAGGCTTCAAGGTTGATGCCACATTCTACATAATCAGCACCCGCCATTGCTAGAGCTTCAATTGACATTGGTTAATTTCTCTCACAATATGTTCAAAAAAGAGTGGAAGAAAATTTAAGATATCAGCTTGTCATTCCCACAAAATTGGGCAAATGGGCTCTATTTATATCCCACTGTTTCTCTAAAGGAGGAATATCACGGGCTTTTTATCTACTAAGTTTATGCCATTGAAGTACCCGTGCACAACGTGCAAATATAAAAGATTGAAAACAACTTCTCAAAAAAAAAAAAAAAAAAAAAGATTGAAAACAAAATGACCATGTTTATCTTAAAAAAAGAAAATAAAAAGAACAAGAATTTTCATAATAATGGTCCTTATTGATTGATCTAAAATTTTTCATATAATCAGATTGACACGGTACAAATTGAACACTCTTTTTAATGGTTCTGTTATTTGAAATGGGAACCATTAAAATTAAATACGAAAAAAAAAACTTGCGTACTTTGAGGGAACAAATGGATTGGTGTGGACAACGGTAAGTATACATAATTTGATTTTTTTTTTTTTTTTTTGGCTAAAAGAAAAATGGGAGGGAGGCGACTAATGTGACAATTCTATTTAGGCATGATCATAATAACACCTTACCCACTGGGTTCATGGCCCTACTAGGGTGCAGGGGGACTACGGTGAGCCATAGCTTCCGAACCCTATGAGGGACACTAGCGATCTTGGGTTGTTAAGGGAGGTACCCCCAAGCGCGTCCATATTCGGACTCGAACCTGGAACCTCGCACTTAGGGCATCTTTGTGCCTCATCCAACGCCACTAGACTACATCCCTCAGTGGCAAATTTGATGTTATGATGTAGAGCAGTACTACATTCAGCTCATAAACACACCCACACACACACAAAACAGTCATAAAAATCAAATAATTTGCACAAAGTAATAAATTTAAAACACCATAATAGAAGCACTTTCTAATTATTTTCCTAAATTAAGAACCTGTTTGATATGGAAAATTATTATGTACTCCTGGAGTACCATAAATGCGTACTCTCTTCTCTCACATGAATAGTGGGTCCCATCATGAATTTAATTAGTGAGACCCACCATTCATATGAGAGGAGGAAGTACGCATTTATGGTACTTTGAGAGTACACAATAATAATTTTCTGTTTGATACATGTGTTTAAACACATGTTTTCAGTTTTTAAATAACAATACATGTATTTTCATACACTTTTTAACCTACAAGTATTTCTAAAAAATATAAATAACGTTACTAGAATAATGTTACCAAACGGTCTTGAATTTAAATGAACCTCAAAATATAAGGGTTTTGACTTTTGGAACCAAAAAAAAAAAAAAAAAAGAGAGATATTTTTTATTGAGTAAAAGAGAAAGATATGACTATACAGGGGCGAAGCCACAAATTTTTGTTTGGGGGGCCAAGTTGCGGCACTAATATATTTATCAAGACAACCCTCATATACATATATATATATATATATATATATATATACACACACACACGTTTTTTTTATTATATATACACATATATACACGCTTTTTTATTTGATAAGTTATATATATATACACTCACCCAAAAAAAAAAACCTTAGTATTTTCAATCAAAGTTCTGTTTGATGACGATGTTTATAAAATAAAATTCATTTTTTCCATATTCATAGTGAAATTTTTAAAATGTTTCATTTTAAATACAAATTATCAAATTTTATATTAAAGTAAAAAATCTTTCAATTGAACTAATGAAAATTTCAAAAACATACAACTAAAGACATTAAAATAAGTTTGACTCCAAACATATTTAAAACTATCTTGCTCTAACCTATTATGTGTCAACTAAAGACATATTTCATGTGTAGTTTTAGTGACAAGATTTTTTTAATGAGTCGATGACTTGTTAATTGTCACATAATGGATTAAAAAAAATAAATTCAAACATGTTTGATGCCAAACTTTATCAAATATTTAACAGATATAAAAGCACATTTTATAATAAAAAATAGAATTGTGAAAAATAAAGTTATATCTCTATAACTATTAGACCAATTATTTTTTTTAAGAGTATCATTGGACTTGTACGGCACCTAATGTCCAAGTTCATTTGAGCCTTGGACCATGAATTAATGATATGGGCCGGGGGTCCAACCTTTTCACCAACAAAAGCCTCGGCCCAAGCCCACAATAACTAACAATCTGAGCTGAGTGTTGTCCAGATACTTAAAAAGCGGATTGCGTACACCTCGCTCACATGCTGCTCGGGAAACCATTTCCAGGTTCTATATACATGCCCGGTAACATTGCCCGGTCACATTGCCATTTATGTGCTCGGCAAAACCTTAGGAAACTTCGCTGCCGAACACATTTGTTGAAGTGGGAACCGTTACCAAAGCCACTCGTACCTAAAAATCCACTTAAGTTCATCGACATTGGACCTTTTTTTGCACTAAGGAAGAAGATAATGATGATCACTCCATTAACAAAGGCTATAAATAGTAGAAACGAATGAATAGAAAGGGGATGCAAATTTGGAGAAAGAAAGGAGAGAGAGAGAGAAGGAGAGGATCTGAGAAGAAGAGAACACTAAGAAAGAGAGAAAAGTGATTTTATTGGGTTCCTTAGCCTAGAACAACCCAAGGTAGGATACCCAAACCCACCAAATAAATAAATTGTGAGCCCAAATAGTGGTTTGGCCTAACAAGCCTGTCTTTGGAGCCTACAATTGGCAATCACTGTGGGGCTCTCTTACGACGCTGTGGTTCTAGAGGGACTCAAGCTCGGGGAAAATGTCTGAAAGGCATTTGGGGGACCATGTGGAATCCAGATCCATAGGGTCTTCTCGGGGGTCAAGTTGGCGAGAGCGTGGACAAAAAGAACAAGAGGATAGGGGGTACGACCAACGAGAAGAAATGTCCGGCATAGGAGAGGGGTCGTACCAAACCCAATGGACGGTTTTTGGTGCTACGGGATGTAGGCAGAGGGAGGAACGAGATGAATAACTTGAACAGCTGCGCAGATTGGTTAGGGGTTTGGAGCTAGAGGTGAGAGGTAGGCGCCAGAGAAGAGACAGAAATGACCGGCAACAGGAGGTTGGAATTGGGGGGAATAGATACGGAGAGGGATCTAATCAGTCCGGACCTTGACTACAGCGAAGTCGTTCACATTCTCGAGAATCCCATCGGTACCGAGACCGTTCGCATTCGAGAGGGTCTCAACGAAATAGGAACCGGTCTTCCTCCCGGGAATTAGGGCAATGCCGGGACCGTTCGCATTCTTGGGAAGATCAAGTTAGAGACTCGCTTTCCCCAGAAGAAAGGCAACCTCGGAATGCTGCCATGGATGCCATGAGTCGCGCTTTGCGAAAAGCAGCTCGGTCCTAATTTTCAAACGAAATCGAGTGAGCCAAGATGCCAGACAGGTTTACTTATCCGTCGTTCAATTGCTATGACGGGAAGACTGATTCGGTAGAACACGTCAGCCATTATATTCAGATGATGTCTTTGCATACTCATAACGATGCGCTCATGTGCAAGGTATTTCTTTCGAGTTTGGGACCAACTGCTTTAAGGTGGTTTAACGGGTTATGGAAAGGATCCATACGTAGTTTCTCCGAGCTAATTCAGGAGTTTGGTGCTCGGTTTGTGACGTGCAGCTGAGTACCTCAGCCAATAGACGCGCTTCTCTCAATGAAAATGAGGGCGGGGGAGACCCTTCGTAGTTACGCCAGCCGGTATTGGGAGCTTTACAATGAGATAGGCGGGGATAACGAAAGGGTTGCGGCAAGCACTTTTAGGATGGGGTTGCCCGAGGATTCCAAGCTGCGAGAGTCGTTGACCAAGAAGCCTCTCGAAGGCATGCGGTAGCTTATGAGACGCATATAGGAATACAAACGATTAGAGGATGACCGGCTGCAAAGCAAAGGTAAAGCGCCAATGATGAATCGTCCCCGGCAGACAGGTTTCCCGTTTAGGCCTCGGGGGGGGGGGGGTCTGGCGATTCAAGAGCCGGTCGCACAAATAGGAGAAGTGAACGTAACGTTTAAGGAACCAGTACACAGGATCCTTGACCGGATCAAACACGAGCCATATTTTTGATGGCCGAATAAGATGGGAGGGGACCCATCTAGGAGGAATCAGAATCTGTACTGCACTTATCATCGGGACAAGGGTCATACTACCGAACAATGCCGGGTATTAAAGGATCACCTCGGGAAATTAGTTAAGGTCAGGCACTTAAAGGATTTCCTGCTAGACTCGAGGGACAAAGTCTTAGGGCAAGATACCCGGCAAAGGGGGAACCCTTTCCCACCCCCTGTAGGGGTTATTGAGGTAATCCATGTTGCCCCAGAGAAGCTCATTGCAGGAAGGAGGAAAGGAGTGTTGACAGTAGTTTCGGTAG